>NW_026068018.1:1406477-1542850 GCF_014885135.2 Alexandromys fortis
CTTGATTTATGTCTGGAACCCTGAGTGGGGTGATGTAATGAACCTGCCAAGTTCTTTGATCTGTTTTGTACAAAAACTGAAGCTTTACAGAAGTAAAGTTGCAGCAGATTTTCACTACACAGTGTGTCTGTCTGTCATTTCCCTTGCATCGTATCCTGACTATCCTATCCTTCACCCTGGTCTCCCGTGGGTGGTGGTCTCCGAGAGGGACGGTCCGCGGCAGCTGTCTTTTGGAATGATAACACCCAACATAGTGATAGAACTTGAAGTATAAAGGAAGACTCTGAAAACACGTGTCCAGTTTCTCGTATGTGAGGGAAATGATTAGTGAGCTGATAGTCGAGTTACAAAGATAGGACAAGAGTACCACACACTAGTTACTTATGCCTAAAAGATAAAGATGTTTATTGAATTAAGTGATGATGAGTGTGAGATAAGGGGAAGTACCAAATGATGATCATTAAATAATAGATAACCCTTCAACACGATAAAAAAAAAAGGATACCCTGAAGAATGGGTATCCATTATGCCAAATATGAGAAGGAGGTGTTTAAAGAAAAAAATAGTTAGAAATAAAAGGAAGTAAGGCTGGGTGGTGGTGGCACATGCCTTTAATCCCAGCACTCGGGAGGCAGACAGGTGGATCTCTGTGAGTTCGAGGCCAGCCTGGTCTACAAGAGCTAGTTCCAGGAAGGGCCCCAAAGCTACAGGGAAACCCTGTCTCGAAAAAGAAAAGAAAAGAAAAAGGAAAGGAAAGAAAAGAAAGGGAAGGGAAGTGTATTGATTTTAAAGAGCAAGAAAGCACAGATTGCAAGCATGATGGTACAGAGGAGGATTTTGATGGAGAATCCCTGGGCAGTGAGCAGAAGTTAGTGAGTGCTAATTTTAGATTTTGACTAATGAGTGAATGCTTGGAATTATGGTAAATTTAGCTTCAGGGTTTTTTGTTTTGTTTGTTTGCTTGTTTTTTGAGTAGGTTGCATTCTGGGATTAATGGTAAGAAAGTTCTGGTTAACATGACTGACGTGAGCAGCCACTGTAATACAACAAGCTTTGGTACAGTTCAGAGACAGAAAAGGTGTCATCAGGCCACTGGAGGAACATCAACTATAGCTATGACCCTCATATAGCTAAGCACATTCCAGGGATAAACACAACTTGTTCATATTTTATCTTTTACATACACTGTTAGAGTTGATGATATTTTATTCAGTTTTGTATCTACACTGATAAGTATTAAATGATGAGAATAATACTCTTTAATTTTTCATTCTCTCACTGTCTATCTGGTTTGCTTATTAAGATTTTATTAATTTTTCATAATTATGACAAATACCTGTAATCTCAGCATTTAGGAGGAGGAATTGGGAAGACTGGGAGTTTATAGACTAGCCTGAACTCTAAAGCAAATTTCTGGCCAGTCTGAACTACTGAAGCCTTAGGCTATCCTGGGTCATATAGTTAGAGACTCAGTCTCAAAAATGTCAAGAAGAAAGAGCAGGAGAAAGCAGGGGAGAAAGAAAGGAAAAATAAGAGAAGGAGGATGAAGAAGAATATTATTATTAGTTATATTTTCAGGAATTTGTACATAATTATTTTTAAAATTGATTGTTTTTTCTGTGTTTAGGGTGCATGTGTGTCTGTGCATCACATGAGTGCAGTACCTGTGGAGGCCAGAAGAGGGCCCTGGGACTGGAGTTACAGACATTTGTGAACTGCCATATGGTCTTCTGGAAGAAGAGCCAGTGCTTTTTAACCATTGAGCCATTTCTCTGACCAATCCCTATGCTTTATTTCTTAGCTCTGTACATACATTTTCAAAGATTTCTCTTGTCTGTTTATGCTTCTTCCACATGCTATTCTAATATCCTGTCGGTCTTTTTAAAGGACCAGCTTCTCATATTTTGGGTTCTTTAAAATAATTCGTTAGTTCTCTGAGAGTTTGTACAATGTATTTCATATTCACCCCCCACTGTCCCAACTCTTACTATATCCATACCCCTTCTCTGTAACACCGGATTTTGTGTTACACCCTCGGTACAGTTCACCTGCCCCTGTACTGAACACGAGTCTGGAGATTGAAAAGAACACACAGAGAGGCCAGGGTCATTCGAAAGGAGATCAGCCGAATGCCAGTTTATTCAGCATTGGGGGAGTCCTTATCTACCTAACTGCAGCACAAGGATCTCCACCCAGGCAGGTGGGAAATTACCATATTAACAATGGAGAAGATTCCCTGTGGCTAATCATCCAGGCAGGGCAGGGATAGCACAGGAACACACAGGAAGCTTAGTTAGCTGATCATAAACTGTCCCAGAGAATGTACTCCAGGAATAAGGGAGACCAGGGCCCTACACTTCTCTACTCACCAAACTTTGTGGGGTTTTTTTTGTTTGTTTGTTTGTTTTTTCTAAAAACCTATCAAGTCCAATTTGAGCTGCCCCAATATTCTAGTATGTATGGCCTTCCACTCACTCACACATTATAACTTACCAGAGGCTGTGCTCTTAAAGAAAGCTGCTTCTCCTTCTCCTAGCAGCTAACAATTGCCATTAGTCCCAGCTAGGGATGGTATTGTGTGTCTAATTCCCACCACCATGCTGGGATTTTCTGTCTTGGGCTTGCATAGGTTTTGTGGCTATTGTTGCAACCACTGAGTTCACATATGCAGCTGCCCTGCTGTGTCCTAAAGACACTGTTTTATGTTACACTCTTGCTGCTCCCTCTTTTGCAAGCATCCCTCAGTCTTTAGTGGAGATGATGCAGTATATACATTCTACGTAGCGCTGAGCATTCTGCAGTATTTATTCTCTTCATCTTGGCCAGTTGTGAATCTCTGTGTTGATAACCATCTATTGTAAATGGAAACTTTATAAAGAGAATTTATATTCCATTGATTTCCAATCTTACTTGCTTTCTCATTATTTTACCTTAAGCTTTACCATATTTCTTAACTTCTGGGTTAGATACTCATATAATTTATTGTCCTTTGATTTTATAATTTGTTTGTTGTGTTGATGGGCTCTACCACTGATCTATTTCTCTATGCCTTTTAATTTATGTTTCTATTAGTACAGTTTTTCATGTCTGATGTTTCATTACAAAGAATCTCATTATATTTTAGTTTTAAGAGTTTGGTATTCCTATAAAAAGCCATTATTTAAGGGAGTCTGTGGATTGGATATTAAAAGTAAAATTGTTGGTACTTATTGTATTATAGTTCTAAAATTTGTTCCTATAGTTTCCTAATTTATCTTTGAGAATCTTCCTTGTATATTGTGGGAAGAAACTGCTTACTTCATGAACTGTTTGTTACAGGATTATATATAGACAACAATCTTAGATGAACCTTGTTATACAATTATCATTTGTGTGGGACACATGACTTGCAAAAGTAGGTTGTGTTCTGAGCCTGATATTTGGTATTTTTTCTAGTAAATATTGAAAAAATGTACTAAAATCTCTGATGATGAATTATCACTTACTCTTATATCAATTATTTTTTATAAGAAACAAGGAGTATTTTGCATATTTATTATATTCTTATTTTATCTACTATCCTACTTACTTTCTTCATTGCTGTGACAAACTAACTGACACAATGTAATTTCCAGAAGGAAGAATTTATTCTGGCTTACAGTTTGAGGAGGCACAGTCTATCATGGCAGGAAAGACACAGCAGAAGTAGGAGACCAGCTGGCTCATTGTATCTTCAGTCACAAAGCAGAGTGACCAGGACACAGGTCAAGCTATAAAGTCACAAGCCCAGTTACAGATCCACATCCTAAGGGTTCTACGGCTTTCTCCCATGGTGCCATCAACCTGAGCACGTGTTCAAACATGAGCATGTGACAGACATTTCACATTCACCCATATAACATTTCACCCATAGCTCCCATTGGTTCATGGCCATTTTGTGATGTGAAATGCATTCATCCCAACTTTCCAAGTTTTTTTTTTTTTAATAAATAGCATTCCCCAAACTATTTAAATGCCTAAAGTCTCTTCCAAGGACCAAATCAATCTCTTAACTGCGAGATTTTATAGAATCACGGGGAAACTACTTATTTCCAATATAAAATGCCCAAAGTAAGCATTCCTGTTCTAAATGGGAGAATGGGAGCAAAAAGATTGAGCCAAAGCAAGACAGAAATCCAGAGGAAACAGTAAATCTTCTAGCTCCATATCTGGCATTTTGGACTCCTGATAAAAGCATCTTAGCTCCAAAGGACCCAGGTAGCCCTTGCTTCCCCACCTCTAGCATAAGTCTTTCATGGTCTGGCTCTCCATTCCATGTATGCAGCTTTCTGTGGTGGATGTCCATGGGACTGACCTCTCAAACATTTTGGGCCCTTCTTTCCAATTGATGCTTTACCTTCACTCTAAGGGTCTCTTACGCTATCTCTAAACCTTTCATGTGTTGCTTGACCTCATAGACTTCCCGGAACCATAGAGCCAGAGTACATGCAATATTTTTCATGCTTACAAAACCAGTACCATGTAGACAACACTATGAAATTCTGTTACCAGCTCAAAATAGACGATGGCCCACTTGGACCATAGCTGTAGCTGCTCTTGTGTGCTGACCCTGGGGAAACTCTTGCCTAAAAAATCTTTTCCTAAAAGTAAGGAACCCCTTTGGTGTTCTGAGGTTAGTCTCTCTTCTTTCAAATGAGTTTGCATTTGACAAAGTGGAGCCTTTGATGGACGGGGTCCTGCTCTCCAGCACTTTCCCTATGTGCCTGCAGAGCAGGAGGCTTCTCTTTAAAAACTGCAGCTTCTTTTTAGTCATAACTTTAAATTGGCCTGTGGCCTCTTTGAGACAAACTGCTTTCTTTTCCCCATTCTGCAACACTCAGTGATCTTTTTCACCTGGATAAGAGTGGTAATCAGTAACCATGCCACATCCTGGATGCTTCCTGCCTTGAAATTTCGTCCACTAAACACATTACTCTATCATATTCAGTCTCGCTTCAGTTCTCAGGACACAGGCAGAATGCAGCTAGATTCTTTGCCAGAATGTAACTTAGATGACCGCTACCCTGGTTCCCAAGAGAGTCTTGTTCCTCTCAGAAGCCAGACGCCCAAGCCCACATTTATTCCAGTTTCTGGAATTCCAAAAGTTCTACCAGAATAGCTCACTAAGCTTTGTGCACTGGATAGTTTCTATTGTCTAGTTGATAAAGCCTAGAATCATCTGGGAAGAGGAAGCATTAAGTGAAAATTTGCCTCTATCAGATTGGCCTGAATTGTCCTGATTGTTGATTGATGTGGGAGAGCCTGTTCCACTGTGTCACTGGTGTCTAGGTGTAACTGGAAGTTTCTCTCCTGCCCACCAGTTCCCAAATATCCACCCAGAGACTTAATATTAATTACAAATTGTTTGGCCAATGACTCAGGCTTATTACTAACTAGCTCTTACATTTTAAATTAACCCATTTTTATTAATCTATGTATTGCCCCATGGCCATGGTATTACCTTATGTCTTGCTTCTCTGGCAGCTGCTGGTGTTTCCCTGACTCTGTCTTCTTTTTCCTGTTGCTGCTTGAATTTCCTGCCTAGCTATATTCTGCCTTGCTATTGACCAAATCTGCTTCTTTATTAACCAATGGTAATAAGACATTTTCACAGCATACAGAGGGCATCCCGTATCACTCAGGAAAATGGGTATGAGTTGCATAAGAAAGTTGGATGCGTGAGATTCAGAGGGAGCAAGTCAGTAAACTACCCCTTTGGTTTCTGCTTCAGTTTCTGTTAGAGTTCCTATCATAACATTTCTGAGTGACGGATTTTGATCTGGAAATGTAAGTCAAATAATTCCCTTTCTTCCAAGTTGCTTTTCATCATGGTATTTATCACAGCAAGCAAAATAGAATGCCTTCTTGCAGCATTCAAGGACTTTTTTAACCCAAAGTTCCAAACTCTTTCACGTTGCTCTTGTTAACCAGTTGCAAAGGCCCAAGTGACATGCAGTTGGGTTTATCACAGCAGTAGCACCACTTAACAGCACTGAATTTATGTTAGCTGCTTTCCCCATTACTGTGATAAAATACCTAGCAACAAGCAATTTAAGGAAGGAAGAACTTGTAATGATGTGTAGTTTGAGGGAAGGCATGGTTGCAGAATGGAGAGCCAGCTGGCTTCAGTGGATCAGCAGTCAATAATTAAAGCTCAGTTAATGTTCACTGTGTAAATTCTATGACATTTCATTAAGTATATGCATGTATAAAATTGTTGTAGTCCTAGGTTTCTTGTGCCATTTTATCATTATTTCTAATAACAATCATTGAGATGGTCTTTTCTATATTCAATAATACTTTTTCTCTTTAAGGTTGTTTATCTTAGCATAGTGATAATTGCTTTTAAAAACTGTTATTCGCTTTATATACACTTTGCATTGTTTTATGTTCTACTTTAAGCATTAAGTTAATTTCTTTTGAAATTAACCTGGAATTTTTGTGAAATTCAATTAGACATTATGGGCCTTTAATGTAGTAAATTTAAATCATTCGTGTTTTGTCACTGTTACTATGTTTAGAATTATTCCTGCTTAAAGCTTTCACTGTGGAAGTGATCATAATAGTAAATAACTCTGGTTCCAAATAGACGACAATGCACACTGCTTTTCCTTCAGCAAGAGCCAAAGAGAGTTTAAAAGTTCCCCTGATTTTGTGCCAGCACCACCCCCAACAACAACAACAACCACAACTTAAAATTTCACAAAGCTCCTTTCTCTTGAAATGCTTGAATAAAGAAAAGAAATTGAAGAAGAATGTATTAATAAACTTGATATCTGCAGTACGTATGTCTGTATGCGAGTGCAGGTGTCCAGGAGACCAGGTGCCATGGGTATGGATCCCTTGAAGCTGCAGTTACAGATATGGGTGCTGGGAACTGAACTCAGATCCTATGCAAGAGCAGCCTACTCACTTATGTGCTGTGCCTTTCCAGCCCCTTTTAAGGGAAGCTAGAGCGGGAGTATTTGACTTGTGTATCCAAGGAACTGAAGTCATGTCCTGTAGAAAAGCCGAGCCTTTAATGACTGACTATGTCTGCAGCCCAACATGCACAAGTATAATTTTTTAAAAAAAAAGATTTAAAATTTTTATTTTATGTGCTTGTTTGACAGCATGCATGTGTGTGCACTCTGTGTGCTTCTGCAGAGACCTGAAAGGGGTACCATTAATGGAGTTAGAATTTAGGATAGTTGTGAGTCACTAAGTGGGTGCTGGAAACCAAACGCAAAGGCCTTTGCCATAGCAACAAGGGCTCTTAATTGGTGAAGCATCTCTCCAAAACCTGCAATTGTCGTTTGATAAAAGTGAAATATAATATAGAGCCATAGCTTATTCTTTGTAACTTCTATGAGGACTCGCACAGTTTCTTTTATAAGTCTTTGTTATTCAAGTTAGTCAGCATATTTAATTTCACTTGTGATTATCATTACTAAACATAAATCTAGTTTGCTTCAGCAGGAACCCTGTAGGAGAGCTAATTATGTGTTGTCAATGCTGAATAAACAACCTTTCAATTAATTATTAGTTTTCAATAAACTTGCTTAAATGTAAGCTTCTATGAATTCAAGAATTGAGACTAAAGAATGGGTACTGTGAGATATAATACAGACTGATTAAACATAGCTGATTTTTATGAAAAACTCACTTTTGGAGCATTTTCTTACATAGTATGGCAGAACAGACTAACAAAGAAAAAACCCAAACAAAGCCTGAAAGGCAAACAGGATTTTATAGTTTATACAGCCACAAGTCTCAAGGATTCATAAAAGCTGTTGACTTAACGCTCTGGCTAGAATAATGAAAACAGGTAACTGAAACCCTAGGTCACCATTTTCTTCACTGTTTTCTCCTTCAGAACGGTACCCACTACAGTAGTTAATAGAGTTTTGGGCTGAAGCATTCTCTGATTCCAGGACTCCTCCTCTTCCTTCTATTTTTCTTCAGAACTGCCGCACACACCTGAACAATATCAAGACATATTTTATAGAAATATGAATGTGGTTTGTAACGTGTTGGTAACTTTCAGGTAAATAATATTGTCTAATGGAAAAAGCATGGGAGCTAAAACTAATAGACTCAAGGCTAAGGTTAGGCTTTATATCTTGTTAGCTATATGAATGTAAGAAAGATAGTAAAATCTAACTCTTCCATGTCCTTATCCCTGAGCAGAATATATTATAAACAGCATTCTACTCCATATGTTCTTGCAAGTCTTTAAATACCATGATGCATGTGAAGCTGTGTAGCCTTCCTACTTCCTAATAGTTTGACATTTGTTTTGTTTTGTACTTTGGCTTATAATGGTGCAGAGGTGATATAAATTCACTACAAGTCTGGCTTTGAATTTTTAGTTTTGAATTTTTTCAGCCTTGGCTAGCATGCCGCAGCAGCATACTGACTTGAATGTCAGCTGAATTACATCCAGCCATTTAATCTCACTATATTGTGTTCCTAAGATGTGGGCTTTATCACATTAGATGTAATCAGTGCATTTTCAACATGGTGATTTGTCTGAGGATCTGCTCCATAGTTGTGGATATCCGAACACTTGCTCTCCAATAGGTGGTGCTGTTTAGGTAGGTTTAGCAGGTGTGGCCTCGATGGAACTTTGAAGAATGTCACTGGGGACAGGCCTTAGGTTTCAAAGTCTCCTCCACTCCCAATTTAATCTCTCAACTTTAGGCTTTCTGATGAAGATGTAAGCAATCAGCTTCTAGTCCAGGCTGCCACTCTTATGCTCTGCCATCATGGACTCCTCTCCCACTGGAACTGAAAGCTCAGATAAGCTCTTTCTTTTGTAAGTTGCCTTGGTCTCTGTGTTTTATCACAGCAACAAAAAGGTCATTAGTGCAGGATGAGCTTTGATGTTTTTATGGAGAGTTACAACATCGTGTGTTCAAGAGCATCTTTCTATGGTGACATACTACAAAGTTGGCTATGCTAACTTTGGGGCTTCCAAAGAGACCACTGTTTCACAGCACAAATGGTATTGTAACTTCCACAGGAATTATGAATTTATATAATAGTTAACGATTATGTTACAGGAATTTAATATTTTACTTTTCACAGAATGCTTTATTTTCATAACAGGGAAAACAATTGCTTGTGACAAATTTGTCTACTCTTAAATTCAGGTTTTTTTCTTCTCTAAAGACACAAGAACTGTTGAAATAGCAGGAAACTTGAAAACTAAAATGATTATTATATTTGTATGTCTATGGAAATATTTTATATGTATTTAAAATTTGATAATATCAGTTTTTCAAGTTCAATGTTATAAAATAACAAATTTTGCATTTGTTTTGTTGTTTAAAACACTATTTAGCTCAGACTAGCCATGATCTTCCTATCTCTTCTTACCCAACACTAGTACAGTTATTATTTGAGTATCTCCTACGTCAGCTACTCAAGTTCTGGGCTTCCAGGCACAAACACCATACCATCTTTTCATAAAACCTGCATATCTTTATGCAAATATTGTGCTTAAATTTTTTTATTCATTTCTCTTTACTTATTTAGCATGCATGTGCATGCGTGCACACACATGTGCATACACACATGCACATGTATATGTATCTTGGCATATGAATGCATATGGAGGTCAGAGGTCAACTTTCAGTTGTTGGAGGAGGCTCCCAGACGCCCCAACTGGAAATAACCACACAGAAACTGTATTAATTAAATCACTGCTTGGTCTATTAGCTCTAGCTTCTCATTGGCTAGCTCTTACATCCTAAACTAGCTCACCATTAATCTGTGTATAGCCATGTGGCTGTGGCTTACCAGGTCAAGTTCCAAGTTCTGTCCCCAGCATCTGTCTCTGGCAGTGCTACATGGCTTCTCATTGACTCTGCCTACTCTCTCTATATATATCTCTTCCAGCCAGGCTATATTCTGTTAAGCCATTGTCCGAAAAGCAGCTTCTTTATTCATTAACCAATAAAAGCAGCACATATACAGAAGGACTTTTCACACCATTTAGTAGTTTGTTCTCTCCTTTCATCTTGTTGAGGAAGGGTTTTTCCTGTCAATTCTGCTTATGTGTTCCGCAGTTCTAGGATTATATATGTGTATCACAGTGTTAGGCTTTTAAATGTGGATTCTGGACACCACAAAGCTTCCATGGTAAGAGAGTAAAAACTCACTGAGTTATTTTGCTGCTTCCTCTAGCCCCAAATGTGCCTCTAATTCTCTTTTCAGATTTGAAACTTTTAGTTAAAAATAACGCTCTTAAAAATCACCTAGAGAAATGTTGCTGCTGAGTTTCCACTTACTAAGAGAACTACTTGTTTCACTATTGGAAGGTACACTATTTAGATATAGCTACTTCACTTCCAGACATTATGGGTCATCAAAAAATACTTGTATCCCAAGATACAGAATCTAATTTAAAGCACCCCACAAACCCGATTATTCTTCTTTATACCATAGGTGTCCCAAGAAGACTTTCAGCAGCACACCCCATTAACCTTGCAGTTTACTTAGCTGCATAGTTTTTTGTTCAGCCGTCTATATCAACTTGAAGATTGGTAGTTGTGAAGTCCAGTTAGGAAATGATCACAGGGGTTCTTGTGACAAATTATAGTAAATTAAATTTCCACCAATATAAGAAAGCTGGAGGCAGAAGATATCTTTTCTATATCATGGTGAGTTATTTTCAAATGGGCATTATTGCTTCCTTCTAGAGAACGCTTGACAATGTCTAAAGAAAGTTTTTCTTTCTGGGTGGTGGTGACACGTGCCTTTAATCCCAATACTTGGGAAGAGACAGGCAGATCTCTATGAGTTTGAGGTCATCTTGGTCTGCAAGAGCTAGTTCCAGTATAGAAGGACAGGCTCCAAAGCTACAGAGAAACCTTGCCTCAAAGAGAGAGAGAGAGAGAGAGAGAGAGAGAGAGAGAGAGAGAGAGAGAAGAAAAAAGAAAGAAAGTTGTAATTTTTGGTTGCAATTAGAGGAAGGATGCACTAGCAGCTCTCTGGGAAAGGTCAAGGGTGCTGCTAACTGTCTTTTAGTGTGTACGGCAAATCTCCACAGAAATGCAAATAAGAGTGAATTTCGGAAATTGTGACATAGGAGCAGACATCAGGATGAATAATAGAATCCAAAGAGACAATGGGGGAGCTATCCAGGAAGAAAGGAAGAAAGGCTACAAGATAAGACCGAGAGAGTATGGTTCTTGAGCACTTGGTAGAGAAAGAATTTCAATTTGAGAATGGTCGTCAGCTTCCAGTATGCCCCAAAGCGTGGAAGATGAGCTGTAGAATCCAATGTGTACAGCGGTTGGCCATTTTGTTGGAGTCACTTACCTGCCTTTCACTACCTGGAAATCTAAAGGACTCTTCTCTTTTGATTTAAATATTGTATGTAAGCTGTTTAGTGGATTCATTTGTACAAGAATGTGAGTGGCATGTTTGATATGGATTCACTGCATCTAACATCTTTATGAATTAGCTTATGTGTGTGCATGTGTCTACAATTTTATGCTTTTAAATCTGTGTAGTATATGAATGATTTTACTTGCTGTTTATTTATTAATAAGTAACATTTGAGTAATATTTGTATATTAGGCACTCTTAATTAATTTACATGATTTAATCATTTTTATATCATAGTAACTCTCTGAATAGCTACTGTCAAGATCTGTGTTTGACAGATCTTAAGAGAGATTAATCAGTGTGTTCAAACTCACAAAATGAGCGGGAGGATTCAGACCGAGAAGTTTGCTATGTTGCCCAATGGAGTCACCACCATCACAGCAGAGACATGGAGATACAACGCCATAAACAGTTATCCACTGTTTCTTGTGTAATGCTTGTTTTCCTTACCTTTACATGTCTTGCTCTCAAGGACCCAGAGTGGACATTGCAGAGTATCAGTAATGTTTTATGAACAAATGAATAAATAAGCCTTTCAATTTATAATTCAAATTTGCTATTCCTTATAAATTTGTCTATCCTTAGAGAAAATGCAAGTTCTCTCTTGAATCTAATACAATTATCATTTGAGTAGTTAAGTGACATGGTAGAACATTTTAAACCTCGTAACTTAAAACTCTTTCTTTACTGAGCCCCAAAATGATCTCTGGGGTGGATCTGAGAGGGCTTAAGGAGGAGGTGGGAGCAAATATGATCAAAACACAATGTTGAAATTCTCAAAGAAAAAAAAGGAGTCTATTTTTACATGATCTCTTCTCCTACGGAATTGAACAGCAGATGAAGTGTTCGCATGAAGGCGCTGGTATTGCAGCATTTCTGCAACAGCAGACTTCAAGCGTTCTAGTCAAATCCTGCCTTTTGTGTGACTCCCCGATGAGTGTTATATGATCAAAGCCTCACCTGGCACCCATTAGTCACCTGGTCTTATTTTGAGAGTGGTTGCTAGCATCAGTCAATCTCTGTCGGTACCACCTAGTTACTTTCCTTTTGGCAATGATGGGTTAAAGACATTCCCCGGGCTTAGTCCTGCTTAAGCTTGCTATCTGTTTATTTTAAATTAGAGCATGGTGGTTTGCTTCTAACAGGAGTAGAGCTTTCTCTGTGTAGGAAAGTAGTAGTCATTTTTACTGTTTTTTTTTTCCTTGTAGGTAGGTGTTTTCTTTCACTGGTTAGCCTTTCTTTCGTCCTCTAGCCTGCAAACTTGCTTCTTCTGCCGCTAAGAGTGGCTACTAACTGAGCAGAGTTTACACCTTTTTCTTAAACTATCGTCTTTTGAGCTATTTGACTGTCCTTCCTCACCATCTCGCCACCATTCTTTAAGACGTTCTTCCAGTCCATGGAATTAATGCCAATCTATGGCTGTTCCATTGAGGTTTTAGGTTTTTAAATATATCACATGAAGACCCTGTTTTTTTTTTCATAATTTTTGTTTTGCTTTTGTTTTTGCTTTGTACACAGACTGCCCTTGAACACCCAGGCCCCTGCCTCAGCCTCCTGAGGGCTAGGTGCGGCATCGCACCTGACTTTCTAGTTTTAGATACTTCCTTTGGGAGTCATGATTTTAAAGAACACCGGAGATAGGAGTGGTAGGTTAAAACGTTAAGCTGTAGGTGGACACACTTTGAAGAGTGGGTAGTTTAAAAATACATCAAAGCCAAACTTAGAAAAAAGCAGCAGGCAATGCAGAGGGGAGGGGAGTAATCCCAGAATAGAGCTTCTGCAACTGTTGGAATGAGTGGGGGTACTGGACAGTCGTGCATCGGCTGACTGGAGAGGCCATGTGGACTCTTGACAACTGTGGTAATGAGTGAGGGTACTGGACAGCCGCCTCCGCTGACAGGAGACACCCACATGGACTCTTTGCGACTGTAGGAATGAGTGGGGGTACTGCACAGCCGTGTGTCGGCGGACTAAAGACACCCATGTGTGTTGGAGGAGCCGCTTGTTAGTCCCAGCTGCACAGAACCGAAATAACCACACAGAAACTGTATTAATTAAATTACTACTTGGCCCATTAGCTCTAGCTTCTTATTAGCTAAGTCTTACATATTAACTTAACCCATTTCTATTAATCTGTATATCACCACAAGGTCATGGCCTACCAGCAAAGTTTCAGCACGTCTATCTCTGGCAGCGGCTTCATGGCGTCCCTCTGACAGCCCCCCCCCCAAACTATAGGCCAAGCCAGTTCTTTACTCATTAACCAATAAAAGCAACACATAGACAGAAGGAACTCTCACACCACATGAGGACTCTTCTTCCATGACATCAGTCAACAGGTTTATTTGTAGTTGCCTTCTCAGTTCTGGTGGTAAAAAGATGAGGCAGTTTGCATAGGATAACGCCTGTTTTCTCGTGAGAAATGAGCGAGGTGAAATGTTTAGAGTCAGGGGTGGAGGTGGGAAAGTTAAGGGGAAAAAGAAAAGCTATCAGCTAGTTACTTAAAAGATTAGAGACAAAAGCTTCGAGCCTTTGTGCGTTTCGGCATGGGCTGCCAGGGAGGACTGTTCAACCTGCTCTGAACATACATCTTCACCGTTTCTTCCGTTGTCAGCCATGTTGCTTCAATCCTCACTCATCATTACCTTTTGCCTCTGGTTTAGACACTTTTCACCTTCCTCCTCAGCTAACTGAAGTATTTATACTTTCAATGTTGTGTTTCACTTTGTACTTCCATGTCTTTTTGTGGGAGAACAAACTTTCAAATATTTTCTTTTCTACCTTTTTTTTTTCTTGGTGAGGGGTGAGATAGGGTTTCTCTGTGTAGCCCAGACTAGACTGGAACTCGCTCTGTAGACCAGGCTGGCCTTGAACTCAGAGATTTGCCTGCTTCTGCCTCCTCTGCTGGAAATAAAGACATGTGCCATCAGTGTCTGGCTTTTTTTGGACAAACTTCCAAATGTTTTCAAAAGAACTAAAAGTTGAAATTCTACTTCTCTCATCTTGTTGCATTGTTTTACAAATGAAAACAATACTTTTCAATGCAGATTTAAGGTTATTAGAGACAAATATGAAACCATTTTTGTATTTTGAGCTTTATGAAGTTTTTAGGTTCTTAAGAATATAATACTTGACTCACAGTAGACTTTACACAGAATATTTGTTTCTTCATATGATTTTATTCTTATCATATAAGTCAGTTCATAAGTAGTATTCAGTTTCTAAATCCTAAATAAAAATGCCAAGGGAAAAAGTAAGGAGTAAAAAAGCTGACACGTATCTTGAAGGGGATTTTTAAAGTGAAATAACATTGACATTATCCACCTCCTCTGTTTGCTCAGTATTTGTTAAGAACTATATTTTTTGCAGCAAAATATCATCTCAACTTGGATATCTAATACTTAAAATGCTATTAACATATTTTAATATCTTTCCCCCAAATTTGGATAGCCATGGCCTTGTTTAGTGTTTGCTAAAGGAATATAGATACTACCAAAAACAAGTGTTCACTGTGTAAAGGACAGATATGAGATACTGACACAGAGAATGCTTATTCAGCATCTTCATCTTCCATGTTGGTCTGCTCTAGGTGATGCATCTCTCTTTCTGGTAGTAATCCATATTCATTTAGGAAAGACTCCACATCTCCAGCAAAAAATTCTTCGGCGAACTGTTCGGCAACGCTAATAAAATTGCTGATGAGTTCCCCACCTTTGTATACAAGCAGGGTGGGGAGAACATCTGGGGAAAAGCGGTCCCCAGCACCGGTATTAGAAGCTTTTATCTTACAGAACTTGACCATTGGGTACTCCGCCGCAAGGCAGGCTAAGCTGCTGTTGAGTGCATCACAGCCCTTCACACCGTCTTCATAAATGGTCACCACGATCGTGGTGACCTTCTGCTCCTTTTCAATGGTCTCCAGGAACTGCTCCCCTGTTTCCAGCTCATACACAAACCCATATCTAGGCCCAAAACTCAGCTTCTGATGCATATCCTGCATGCACTGTCTACGGTATTTGCGCAGGCTGTTTTCATCTTCTTTGTCTTGGTGAATTAGTTCATATTCTTGAATGCTCATCTGAGGGTGCATGAAAGAAACAATGCAGGTAGTTCAATCGGAAATGTTTCGTGCTTGGATGCACCAAACTTATTCTCAAGTCTATAAGTTTTGACTTGTCCTCTCTGCTTAGACCACTTTTCTGCTAAAATCGCCATCTCATTTAAGGGTCGCCTCAAAGGTCATTGACTTTTGTTACTTGGTTGATCATTTGTAAAAGGGCCCTTACTCGACCCTCCTCTTTCTCTATCCTGCTTTTATTTTCATAGCAACAAGTACTGTTAGGGCTTGTATTACATATTTGGTCAACTAGTATCTGTTTTCTAATTAATGTGTTCAATGTCTGCAATTTTTTTTTTTTTTTTTTTGATTATGGGTGCCACTCAGAACTGCTGAATCAGAACCTGTCAGGGTGAGGCTGAGTTGTCTGTGTTTTAACAAGCCCTCTGGGTTATTCTTAACCACTGGGTTTAGTCAAAAGTCAGAGAACTATACATCTTCTAAAACAGCTACATTTTCTTGTGATTAGAACATCCAATTACCTTAATACCCTTTTATAACGTTGACTCCATTATTAATATAGTCGATAGACAATTAATCACCTCTTCCCCTCAACCAAGAAGAAAAAAAGACACAAAGGAGTGACGCAGCCTATTGTCATACAGTTCACTGAAAGATGTGGAGAGGCCCAGAAACTTGGAAGCTGGAAGCTGGGGGGGGTCTCAAGGGGATTGTTACCTGTAGCATCTTCATCATGTAACCCTTGAACCGCAGCTGCTGTTTATTTTTTATTACTTTCTTCTGCCTTGTGTGTTTGTTTTCCTAATATCCCCAATTCTTTCTCCCCAACAATCTACCCCTCTCCACCTTCCTTTCTCTCTTTTCTTTCTTTTGGTACGGTAGGAAATCAAGGTCTTCCTACCTCAACCTCCCAAGTGTTGGTATTATACACCTATGCCACCACAGCCAGACCACTTTTCTAGCTTAACGATTTTTCTCTGTCAGTTTTATGGACTCAATTTAATTTTTTAATCCTAAAATTATTAAATGTTTTGTATAATTCTTAAGTTGCCATCATAGTTCTGCTAGTTTGGGCAACCAAGCCTCACGAATATTGATTTAAAGATATATTTGAGCATTCATACTCGAAGTTGTTCTGTTCATACGTGAGACATAGATACTTAAGCATACAGGCACATTTCTGAAGTTTAACCAGAACAAAACCTTTAATAATAGCATCTCAGATTTGACAGTATTTTTTAAAGCGTTTTTATTTGTTTTCCCTTCATGATCTGTTTGAAACAAATGAGGACATTCTTACAGTTTCTCAGTTTCAAAATGTGGGTGTCTCATCTACACTGAGAGAGAACCAATTTCTGCCTTCTGCCTCTCACAGTGTCAGACTGAAGATCCCTACCATGGCCTGAGGCCAAGGGCCAAGGCATATCTCTGTTCATGGTCTCTTCACTCAGTATACTATCAGTATAAACTGCTTAGGTGATGTGCTGGAGTGACTTCTCTCACAAATGAAAATCTCTTTATGACTTCCTTATTATTACCATTAATCTTGTTATATATATATATATATAAACTTTTGGCAATTTTTAAATCTTATATATATATGTTATTTATGGATATTTAAAAATTGCCAAAAGTTTTAAAAATGAAGTAAAAATACTGATGTTCTACCAATTTAATATTCAAATAATCTCCACCGACATTTTAGAGGTCTTTGACTCTATCTCTATGACACAGGTGTACACATGCATAACTAGACTCCTGCAATGCTGTCTTTAAACAATGATGCTCCTGCTGCTCTCCTTCCTTTATCTTCCCAAGGAATCTCACTCTTCCTAACTATAATTGTTCTCTACTGAGATAGCCTCTTTACTTCTCTGCAGACTCAGGCGCTTAGAAACACCCAAGAGTGAAAGCCCACACGGTGTCTTTGCTGCCTTAAAATGTAGCAGCTTATATAGTTTAAAGCTCTATATTTTTTTTCTCATACTGCGAAGCTTCCTTTACAATAGCTCATATATTTATAATTTATTCTCTGATTCCCACATGTATTTCATAGTACGGAATACTTTGTCGCGGGCTTCACTGTGTACTGCATTGAAAGCATTTCACAATATTCTGAAGTGATTCTCTTGAGTGAATTAGACTAGGAAATACATAACTTATAATCACGCTTCTTTGCTTCTCTTACCTTTCTGCCGACTCTCTCTTTTGAGTCTTTGTCATCTCTGCTCTGAGGAGAAGACATTTGCCTGAGGATCTCTTTCTTACTGGGTGGAATTGAATCGCTATCTTCACTTTCTAATTTAAACTTTCTCCAGTCGTTGATTACTCCTTTGGGTCCTGAAATAAAAATTTTAAGCATTTTTTCTCTTTATTATCAAAAGACTGTTTGTACAATTAAAAGTTGCCTTGAGAAAATGTGTCATCTCCTGCATCAGAAGTATTTCCTGACTTGTTCATAAAAGTAATGTCCAAGATTAACTTTACTAAATGGCAAAGACCATGGCACAGAATCTCTCTAAAACATCCATAATGACAATATAAATTATGTGATCAGTACTATTTACAGAAGTTTACAGGTAAGAATATTTAAAAATTGGAATATATAAAAGCAACCAGAATTTCAGAAAAGCAGCACTCACAACATAAGAAAGACACGTTTGGAATAAGTGAGCTTTGGTACTACAATGTTAAGGGAAACCGGAGTTATTGGAGGAGCAACAATAACAATGGCAGCCAAACCCAACACGTGGAAAACAGCATCTGACTTCGGTTAAGGAAACTAAAGCAACAACTATCACTACATAACCAGCCAATTCCTTCTCAGAGCTGAAGAATCAGAGGAAGGACCCATTCCTTGCAAAGGGTTTTAAGTAGAGAGCCAGGGATATCACCCAACTGTATAGGGCTTTCATTATATGTGTGAGGGTCTGCCGCATCCACACAAAAATGTGTGCAGTGTCAGCAATTAATTTTTCTAATGATGGGCACTGCTCAGATCTGCTGAATCGGAAGCTGTAAGGGTGAGGCTCAGTTGCCTGTTTTAACAACACAGACAAAAATCAGCTATTTAACAACACAGATGAATTTCCTATTTGGAATTAATATTTGGTTCTTGAGAGATAATGCTTTGAAGATCATAATTTCTTCAAAGCATGCAATATTAAATGAGCTATACATACATATTTTGTATATATACATACATACTTTGTATATATATACAAAACTTAGTTTTGCTTCTTATTAATATTATATTCTACATTTGAGTATATTTTTTCTCCCTCGCATTATATATCATATTGTATATTATAGTACTTAAGACTAAGGTAGTGGTATATGAATAGCCACATATAATTGAACAAGTTAAGAAATGCCCCTGATGAAATGATGTTCTGGGTTTTCTGGAGGTAGATTGAAATCCACTTCATTCGAGCACACATGTTATTTTCTTACTCTTTTTTTTTCACATTCGAAAAGCTAAAATCAAGCATTACTTACTTTTGATCACACATATGTATATATGTACACACAAGGAGGAGTGGGAGAATACAAAGGGCTTTACTTAAACTGTAGATAGAGGAGTCTTGGATAACTGGGTAGCAGGAAATGATCAATAATTTGTGTTCTCGCTAACTCTTTGATACTGAAACAGCACGTAACTAATCTTGGATCATTTCACTTTAGGTCAATTTATTTAGTCAAATGTTTTTGGATTATTCTTCCCGAGTAGATGAAGATATTACTGAAATTCAGTCATATTCTCTATAAGAACAGCAGATATTACTAGAATTAATCTTACTTTAATAATTATGCTTTCTCTGCACTTTACTTACCTGTGTGTGTAGCCTGTCCTTCAAAGTCTTCCTCTAGGCTTTGGCTTGTGGCTTCTTCCATGTTATGAGTTGGATTGGGTGAAATCTGTATGATGAACAAAGAGCAATGAGACAGATAAATTCTAGGAGACCTATGCAAGCATATACATCCTTAAATACAGGTGCATGTATTATAAGCGCCTAATGTCATCCAGGTGGATTAAAGGTTATCACTGTGGGAAAGAGTGTTTTGAATGTTTCTGTCTGCATTGTAAGAGGACACTGATTTAGCATATATTGTTAATGATGTTTTTATAATTTATGGTTTGTCTCTTAAAGGTTTATGTTTTCATTTTGGGTTTAGGTACTCCATGAACACTAGTGATTAATGAATCCCTTATTTTATTACTATTTGTTAAAATATTTCTTAAAACTATACACCAATATTTCATTAAGTGAAAAATTCTAATTAATGACATGCTTACTGTCTTAGTGTTTGTTCTATTGCTGTGAAGAGACACCATGAACAAGGCAACTCTTACAATGGAAAGTGTAATTGAGGGCTCCCTTACACTTTCAGATGTTCAGTCCATTATCATTGTGGTTGGGAGCATGTCAGCACACAGGCAGGTGTTGGAACAGTAGCTGAGAGCTGCACCCTGCTCCGTAGACAGAGAAATAAAGAACCTGGGCCTGGCATGGGTGTTTGAAACCTCAAAACCCACTCCTAGTGACACACTACTTCCAACAAAGCCACACCTACTCCAACAAGGCCACACCTCCTAATTGTTCTAATCTTTCTCAAATAGTGCCACCCATTCCCTGATGACTACACACTCAAATATATGAGCATATGGGGACATTTTTTATTTAAACCACCACACTATGACCACTTACTACAGGACACGAATTTACTTTATGTGACAAACTCATTTAGTGCTCTCAGAGCCAAATGTGGTAGGACATTTATTAGTCCCATTTTACTGTAAAAGCTGAAAGATGCCTAATTTTGCTTATTCGTCATGCATGGTTAGTAAAGGATATTAACCTAAGCAATTAGACTTTGGAGCCTACTGCTATCCATCACACAATTTATTAAAATAACTATGATTTTTCCCCCATTGATTTGAAAAAAACACACTGTATGATTTAGCATTTGGAAAAAGGGGACCCAATCAATACTTAACATTGAAACATCTTTCAGTGCTAAAGACCAAGTTTTGATGAAACGATTGCTCACAAAACAAATGAGAAGAGATAGTGACTAAGCCTATGGTATGTATTTTTTTTTCCTCCCCCAACACTCTTTTGTAATTTTGAGAAAGTAAAACACTATGGGAACATCATGGCTATTCACTTCTTTATGCTTAGTTCACAGTAAAATCAATTTATTTGCTTATTTATATTTCAATTATCTGTAAATTTTGGTTATTATACATGCTAGTCTATTCCCTAAAGGATTCATATAGTTGTAATTTCTCTGAAACTTCTATGGAGGGGTCTATATAGCAGTGTCTTTACCTTTTCTCTTTGTCCCTTTCAAAGTCAGTTTTATTTTTTAGTTCTCTGTGTAGCCTTGGCTTTCCTGGAACTCACTCTGTAGACCAGGGTGGCCTTTAACTCATAAAAATTCACCTGCCTCTCCAGTGCTGGAATTAAAGGTGTGTGCTACCACCACACAACTCTCTAAATACCATTATAATCCAGTCTGTATTTTTAATTACTTCTTAGCTTTTGCTGATCTATGCTTCCATTTTAGAGTTGGTTTAGGGTTACTTGTCTTGACCCCTCTTGTGCCTTGACTTGTGGTGACAATATTTGGACTGGTCATAGAATTCTGTTTCCTTTCTTACAATCCTTAACAGAATCACCTGAGATCACAAAGATCACAATCTTTCCCTGCTTGGTTTTCCCATTTGAACAAGAAAAGCTTTTAAATAAGCTATTAAAGGAAAACCAACCTATTCTAGAATATTTTTGTAATTATGAATATAATTAAGAATATGAGTTTGAATGTATTTATTAAATATAAAGAATAGCAGAAAAATAAAAAATGAAAAGGAAATAATACTGTTGGATTAAAAACTAAACGTAATGACTTCAGTTATTTAAAAGCACTTTATCTTTCTAAAGGAACATGGACTTTTTGCTTCAGAGTAACACCAAAGAACAAAGAACTCGAAGCGCAACTGATTATTTCTAGCTGCTTAATTTGTAAGAAAATTGTAACTTAATTAGCCTTTCCTCTTACAAGAGTAGATTATTAATCTTGCTAGCTACAATTCTGAATAAGTATGTATAAAGTTAAGAGCATTTAATATAATTGTATTTCAAATTTTGAAGAGACGGAACCGTAGCTCCCTTCTGGGTTTATTTTTTGACACCTTAGTTGTCAATCCAGTAGAGAAAAAAGTTTTATTCATTTTTAGGCTAGCACATAAGCCAATTTCAACAAATTCCTTCATTGAAGAGATAATACAGTTAATTAGGTCATACCTCATCCATTGGTTGGATTAGTGCATACCTAAAATCGTTTGTGTCTCACATTTCCCTGGGTTCTGAACTACATTTAAAAACAAAACAATTTTAATAAGGTTCTTACTAATGCTAACATATATGCCAACCGGGCTGCTTTCCTTTGAGTTAGAGTATAAAAATTAACAAAATTTGATACTGTGTTCTTCCAGGAGAAGTAGTAAACAAAAAATTACTGAGCGATGGAAACGTTTGTTTCTACTGTTCATGGCCTCTGGGGTAGATGGCACGAACAGGATATTACTCACTATTGATAGGTTTTATCTATATTCATAATAATTCTCCTTCTAACCACTTCTCTAGAACTTACAGGTTATCACAAATAATTTAATATCTTAAATTTTACATTAGTGTCATATAAGCAATTGCATTGATATTACAAAAGAATGTAGATCTTGGCATAGAGAAAATGAGTCTTTTCTTTTCTTTTTTTCTCGAGACAGGGTTTCTCTGTGGCTTTGGAGCCTGTCCTGGAACTAGCTCTGTAGACCAGGCTGGTCTCAAACTCACAGAGATCCGCCTGCCTCTGCCTCCCGAGTGCTGGGATTAAAGGCGTGCGCCACCACCGCCCGGCTTTTTCTTCCTTTTTTTTTTTTTGTGTGTGTGTTTTTGAGACAGGGTTTCTTTGTGTAACAGCCTTGACTGTCCTGGAACTTGATTTGTAGACCAGACTGGCAGCCTTGAACGCATAGAGATCTGCCTGCCTCTACCTTGAGTGTTGAGATTAAAGGGGTGTGCCACCATACCCAGCCTTCCAAATAAGTATTTTCTAAAGACCTACACAATGACAACGCCAGTTAGCATACCAAATTTTTACAAGACCCCACCCCTAAATGATGAGCTACAAGCAATTAATGATTTCTAAAACAATGAAAAATTAGTCTTCCTTAGGGGCAAGCCTCCTGATATATAGATTACTAAATTTACTTAGTGGGTTCTGTATATCTATGCATCTATATATGCTTCCAATCATCTATCTACCTATCTATCTACCTATCTATCTGTCTGTCTGTCTGTCTGCTATCTATCTATCTATCTATCTATCTATCTATCTATCTATCTATCATCTATTTATCTATCTATCTATTATCTATCTATCTCTATCTATCTATCTATCATCTATCTATCTATCTATCTATCTATCTATCTATCTATCTATCTATCAATCTATCTATCATCTATCTACCTACCTGTCTGCTGTCTGTCTATCTATCTATCTATCTATCTATCTATCTATCTATCTATCTATTTGTCTGTCTGCTATCTATCTATCTATCTATCTATCTATCTATCTATCTATCTATCAATCATCTATCACAATAGAGAAGACGTTATGATGCTGCAAAGAAATGAGGAGGCAAAGGAGAAACTGGAGAGGAGAGAGTGGGGTTGAAATGCTATAAATGCAATAATAATTTATGAAATTCTAAAAATAGAATAAAAATGTTTTAGAAAAATAAATGCTTTATGTTCCTGCTGTATAAAATAAAACACATTTTAAGTATTGGTAAATAAAAAGTCAGCATTAGGCTTGAAATGATCTTATAAATAATGAAGCAGGACTATGAGTTGGCCCACCCCAACATTCCCCCATCTATGATCTGCTGGAAAATGTGAAGGGGACCAGTCCTGCAGACCCAAAGCTGCAGGATCTCCATGACACACAACAACAGGATATCCAAGAGGAGTCCCAGTGAGGGCCCAGCATTGATACTGTATCAGAAACCAGAAGCATTGAACCAGACCAGTGACTGTTTGCAATGAACACTTGCAAGTGAAGATGTGTGGACTAAAGAGTATTCTGTGTGACTCACTGTGTCACACTACAGCTTCCGCAATGAGATTTTTCTTTCCTTTTTTCTCTTCTCTCTTAAATTTTATTTTATTTTGTGGGAGAGGGTTGCAGGGCAGAGTGTGGATATGAAGGGATGGGAAGTTGAGTGGGATCCAGGTGCCTGATGTGAAAGCCACAAATAAATAAAAAGTTTAAAAAACATAGCAAGACAGAAAAAATAAATCCCACCAACTGTTGTCTTCATTAAGATTCACTGTCTGAAAGAGTTACTGAGGTTTTCATTTTTGCCAGGTATAAAGATATGTGACTTTGCTTCTTTTTAATATTATGATGTTATGATACTGTTTGTTTGTTTGTTTGTTTGTTTGTTTGTTTGTTTGTTTTGAGACAGGATCTTATGCATCCCTGGTTGGCCTGGAAGTTGTCATGGAGCTGAGAATTACCTGCCTCTATCTCCCTCGAGTTTTGTGATTACAAGCTAGGGCTACCACAGCTGGAGTGTGGGTTGAGAACAGGACTTCCTGCATACAGGCAAACCTTTTATTCACTAAACTATTATAGTTTTCAATTAGTAAAAACTTTCAAGTTTATTAACTAACTGCTGTAGAACCAAAGAACTGCTCTGTCTGCTCATCTGTTTGTTTATTTATTTATCTTCGTGTGTGTGGTGTGTGTATGCGCATCGGAGGGAATACACCCGCCTGTGCAGGTAGGTGGAGGCACAAGCTGACAACACACTGTCTTCCTGAATTGCTTCAGTTGTTTAGTGAGCCATGGGTTTGGCCTGTCTCTGCTCTCCCTCCCCACTGCTGGCATTATAGACACCCACTACCACAGCTAGCTTTTTGATAAAGTGTGTGCTAGGGCTCCAAACTCATGTCTTTATACTTGTTCAGCAAGCACTTCACCCATGGATTTCTCTCTCCAGCCCTCAAGGAACTATTATTTTTGTAGGATGGCTGAAACTAGTAAAAGTTCTAGGTGGATACAATCCATAACTTCCCATTTTCCCTTGACTGTTGTTAGAAGTGTGGGTTCATGCCTTCTCTGTCTTCTAGGGGGTCACACTGCATCCTGCTGGTCATCCTGTCCTGCCCTTTTCCATCTTTGTTCATATATCTCCTATGTGTCTGCTCTGCTGTTCCAAGGTGACTGTGAGCTAATCTGATCAACTAAGCCTGGCTAATGTTCTCACCGATAATAATGTGTTCATTGAGATATTTAACCCCTGCCACAGATGACTTCTCAAAGTCAAACTGGGCTCCTTTAGAAAACACTTGGCTTCTCTTCTTAAGGGAAGGAGTTATTGGTTAATTTCCTGTGAGACACTATGTCATACTGCATGAGATCAACTGGGTCTGTAGAGAACTCTTCTTTCAGATGGTAAAGATGGAGGGGATTAGTCCCCAAAGTCATATTTTCCTCTTTTTACCATTCCACCCCACTATTTATGACCAGAGACTTAGGGAAAGAGATAGGGCTAGCTGAGAGTGTATGCTTAGGTTGGTATCATAACAGTGGGGATTTTATGCCTCATATCTGTGAATTTCTTAAAATTACCCTCATGTTTACTTGTATGTATTTTTTCCTCAAAAGAGGAGCTTGACTTCCTGTGGACCATACATTTAAACGCTTTGAATGACAGCACACGTAGTGAGTAGCGCTTGGGCACTTGGACTTAAGTCTAGCTCTGCCAGCTCTTAGGCAGATTACTAAAATTCTATTTGTTTTAGCTTTTCATTCACGAAACTAAGAGCAGTAACTGTATCTGCTTCAAAAAGTGTATGACGATTAAATGCAAAAAATTATGCATATATAATATTTGGTATTGAGCAAAACCTAATTTGATCATTAGTGAATAATCAAAAATGAACCCTAAAGATTTAAATTTAACAATTTATATGGTCAAATAAATATAAATTTTATGAGTCAACACATATATGTACTACTTATATCTAATTTTCTCTTCCATGAAAGCTGATGTATGTATGCACACATGTACATATCACACATTATATCCCTCAACTCTTTTATATGCTCCTATTTCAGTACTGAGTTTATGCTTTGTAAGAGTACCCTGATTCATATTTCATAAGGAATATTGGCTGTAAGTCATCTGAGAATACACAAAATAAGAAGATTAATCTTCAATTGAGTAATAGAACATAACAAAATGTACATGAAATTGCAAAGAGGAAATGGGGATATTGATTTGGGAGGATGTGACAGTTATTCTCTAATGACTTGACTTCCTTCCTTATGATTTTGCTAACTGTTGAGTGACTGATTTTTTTCTCTGTGCTTGTGTTATAATGCCTCATATACCTGCCATTTACACTCTTTTCTGCATTTCTGTTCACTAATGAAATAGGACTTTGCTTAGAAAGTAAAGACACTTGGGATTTCTGTTGCTTCCATTAGTTATCCTGGTTATTAACTTGGAGGTGCATCAACTTTTTAAACTTCATGGTTATTGTTGTGAGAGTTATCTTTAAATATAATTACAATAAGCTTGAGTGGAATATAAATCACTGTAAGGAATTAAAAACACTGAGCTGAGCAAGTGGTGAAACCTCAACAATTTTTAATGTTCTCTTCTCTGCATATGAAGTGCACCCCTAGTCTGTGTACTGCCCACAGAATCTAGAACCAGCGCATGACAACTGCTGGAGAGTTGACCCAAGGTGCGGCACAGCAGATGTAACACGTTCTTAGCTTCTTCCCTACTCTGTAAATAGTGTTATCTTTTCAGCACATGAACCTGAGCATGTGAAAGGAGTAATATGCCTTTTATACATACAACTTGCATGCCGGGAACACATGGCAAATAGCAATTTTATATTTGTCAGCCTGTATTAATGGCAAAAGAAATCTCTAGAAATATGAACTTTCAGAATTAAAGCTGAATTCTTGTGATGCTTAATGAAAAGTTATCAGCTTTGCCTTTAAAATCTAAGGACATTCTCTTACTTGTTCTGGACAGAGGTGCCATAGTCATCCAAGAAATTCAGAGCAGCTGTCTTCCTTAGTTATACATGTTTGTAGAAAACTTATTTATTCCAAGTATATATTGTTTAATTCTATTATGAGTATTGTGAATGATTCATCAGATACTTTGATAATAATTTAACATAAAATTCAGTTTTTGTAAAAATTGGCATGATGAATTAGATGATCTGCAGTTAATTATACATGAATGTGATTTCAAGAATCATATTAAATGGGTATATGTATATTTATGCATCTATATATTTTAAATGAACACTGTAGTTAAAAACTGTTTTGTAGTTAATAAAATAACTATTTTAAAGCAATGGGAAAGCCATACTACACTCATTTTCATGACACAAATAACAAAATTTATTAGTAATGACATTGTTCATTCTAGACAAAGTGGAAGGAGAATGAAATCAACCAAAAGGAAAACTTCACATAATTTAATAAATCTCATCAAGTTCTCGATATTTGTTTAAAGAACCATCAGTTCTATTTCTTCAAGGTATTAGACATCTGGAGTAGATATTTTTATTTCTACTTTAAAGTTTAAAAAAGAAACAACAACCCTAAATTTATACTAGTACTAAAAAGCCTTGGCACACACTACTGAGTGTTTTATTTAGAGGACTGAAAGCTTTTGGGTTGAGGGATAACGCTTTAGTATTGAGTGAAAGGCTGCTTTTTAGGGGCCTAAAGACAAAGTCTCAAACACAAACGGAAAGGTAACATCATTTCTTCCCTTTAATTTTTGCACTCAAAGGAGAACTAAAGAATTTAAAGTTCGGAATTAATTCTCTCTCTGAAGATTTATATTAAATATATAAAATATCAGACTCCCAGTTGTGTGTTTAATCTGAATTTTGATTAGTAGGGATGACAATATAAAGGACTTTAAGAGGGAAAGACATATAGTACATAATTGTCTTTATAGTATAATAGATGTTAGTTGAAAATACTTTAAAAGAACACAATAGCATATAAACACTGATTATAATTCTTTCCCTTAAGGCAAATTTAAAAAGCATTATCAAGTTTACTTTGGAGACTCACAGTTTGGACCTCTGTGCCTGGTGTCCTAGATAATGCCCCGTGGGTGAAAATCGCTGTCCACTGAACTCCTTGGAAGCTGGAACAGTTTAAGCTCCGATTTAAGATGCCTAGATACTGATGACTCTTGCAGAAATAGCTCTGAACATGTAATAGGATTGCCATAAGAGAATTAACAAAGCATATTTGCTAATGGCAGGTCAAAACACACTAAAATATAAAGAACTGCAAGCTCTGTGTTTATTACACTCTTTGTTCACCTTTTTATTTTCTGTCATTTGAGAAAATGCCTTTCTAACATCTGATATCTACTTCAAGAATTTCTTGCCATTTTCTAAAAAGCAAAAAATACCCTTCTTTTTTCTGACTACTAAATTTCCCTTAAATGTATTTTAAGTACCCTCAATATTATCAGGCATGGTATATTTTTTCCTTTTGAGTTTACTAACCTGCTAATTTCTTTCTTTTTTGTTCTTTATAATGTTTTCTATTCTGAAATCATTATTGTCTTCACGTTTGCAATAAAATTCCAAAAAGCTTGATCCCTTTCCAGTAACACTAATACTGCTCTCTGATTGTGTCTTTCCTATATTTTATCTGGCTTTTTGAATTCTTTTTTGTTTCACTGTTGACCATTTCAGTATTCCTTCATATGCCATTTTAAAAAAGAAACTGAACATTTATTAAATGGCAAATAATCGGCTGCTTGTCTTTTGCAAGAGAAACCCTACCAGAAAAACATATTGCCTTTGGAATAGAGATCTGTTCCAAGAGTCAGCAGTTTCTAGTTTCCAGGGTGCACTGGATATGCAGGAGACAGCAGACAACCTTCTTTTTATTAATACTTTTGTGCATACAGCCATTATCTGTCCAGTAGGCACATTCAGGGGATCTTACTTGGTGTAAGCAAGCAATTGTTCGGCACTAGAAACATAAAGAAGTCTATTGCTAATGTCCTGGTCTAGTGCTCTGGTGATGAAGAAGACAATAAAAAGGATAATCACTATAGAAACCCGTAATTACTTCAAAATTGTGTGTATGTAAGAGCGATTCCATGAGATAGGATTGCGTTTCATCTGATTGTAAGCTAATTTTATTGTTTGTTTGGGGGGGATTATAATTACCTCATTTTCTGATTCCCCTATCTACCTCCAAACCTCTCTGCATCACTGGAATTTTTAAATCTTTATTTATTTACTTATTTTAATTTAATTTTAAAAATGTATGGATTTTTGCCTGCATGTGAGTGTTTTTTGGATATTATACTATAAATACCTATACATAGTAGGTATGTTTGTGTGTGTGTGTATGCCATGTTTGGGCAGTACCAGAAAATGAGAGTTTCACATCGCCTAGAACCGGAGTTACGTGAGTCCCCATGTGGGTGCTTGCAATCAAACCCTGGTCCTCCCAAAGAGCAGTCGGTATGCTCTTAATCACTGAGCCGTCTCTCCAGAACCCATGGTGGAATTTTTAACTGGCTCGATCACTGGTGCTGTGTGTTCCTGTGTGTTGTCCAGGGCAGAGGACAACAGTTCACAGCACTCTTCCCCGGCCTCTGCATCTTACATCATCACTTCCGCCCCCTCTGCCATCATGCTCCCTGAGCCTTGTCGGGAGGGGGCTGATAAAGACTTCTCAGCTATGGCTGAGAGCTCCTAATGGAGTCTTGTCGGACTGGTAAGCAGCCTTTGGGCTTATTTGCTTCCCAGCTGTTAGAGTTTACTTGATGTTTTCTCCTTTCCATTCTTTCTCATTGTTGCTGGTTTTACTTTTATTTTTTTTATCACTAAAATTTCCATTTCTGCTTTTTTTTTAAAACGACTTTTAGGAATTTAGGGAAAGTTTATGAAGGTGTTCAATTTGCCATCTTTTCTTAATATCTATAGTCCTCATAGTCAAGGTCTTACACAAGTTTGCTAAAACAGAAATTCCAATTTTTCTAAGCTTAAAGTTAAAAATGTTTAGTTTTCCACAGAACAAAATTTACAATACACATGGTAATTGATATGAAGACATAATTTTTATAATCATGCCAAGCTCTGTCTGTATTGCTTATTTGTCTTTCAGCTGCCATGGGACCTGCTAAAGGTCCCACGTCGCGCCATATTTACAACATTTGGTGCGGTGAAACGCATCAGGCTCTCCTCAGTTCCTCCTGCCTGCTGGCTGTTTGAGGACCTCCAGTCGCTTTTCCAACTGAGGATCGCTGGAATTCTACATCCAACACGGGCGGAATCAGCAGTAACGGTCGGTGCCTTCACTCCTCCGTCTTTCTCCAAGTTTCTATGATTGAGGATTCATCTCAGCTGTGGTTTCTCACATTCCAGTTTCCGGCAAAAGACCCACCCAGTCTTGGGCTTGGAATCCTGGCCCCTGACTTTGGGCTTGATAGACCACCCAGGCATCCTATGCCAATCATATCCGGTCCTCCCTTAGTCCCTACCCTCCTCCATAAATTAAACCACATAGCTGCTTATCAGCACTCTACATCATGCCAATGATCCAGTAGTTGGAAGGGTGGTCTCTGCTTTTCCCCCCTTTCTCTTCACTTGCCGGTCTGCCTCTTGTTCCCAACATGCTAAAACTCTCTCTTCTGCCTGTGTGTGCATCTTGCTTCTCCCAGCCTCCCACCACGGCTAAGCTTGTCTGGGGCGGGATCCTCCCTCCACCTGGAAACGTTATATTTTGCTCTCCTGTTCAAAATGTCTCACTCTTCTGTTTTACCTGTCTCTGCCACCGCCGCTGCCACCATGTCATTCAGCCCAGGATGGTGAGTCCCTTTCTTGCCTGGCTCTAGGAAGGCTTGAGACAGTCTATTCTCTGGATGTTCTGTCTGATCCATATGTATGGAAGATATGTGTGAATGTGTGGCCACATGCATGTTTATGAGTGTTCTGTATGTCTGTCTTGTTAATTGGGTTTGTTTACAATTTGCCCGACTGCAGCACCCTAGTTTTCTCAGGTTCCCCCAAAGATGGTTGGCCCACCCATATCTGCAGGAAGCAATCTTAACAATTTGATGCCTTCATTCCCTTAATCTGCCACACCTAACTCCTTGCCTTTTTAATAAAAAAGAAGGGACGAATGTTAGCATCCTTGGCCTTGCCTCTTGGGAACCCGGCACAGTGCAGTCACCCCTCTGCACAGGACAAGCAGTACCCTGACTCTGTATGCAGATGCAAAAGTCCCTTTAAGAGACAAGCCCTGCCCACTCCCACTCTCTTCCTGCTGCTCTTCTGAAGAAGTTTGCAGCTCTCTCTCTCTCTCTCTCTCTCTCTCTCTCTCTCTCTCTCTCTCTCTCTCTCTCTGTCTCTCTCTCTGTCTCTCTCTCTGTGTCTCTCTCTGTCTCTCTCCCCTTCTCCCAATAAACTCTGCACTCAAGTTCTGTCTGTATGGTATATTTGCCTTTCACCTGCCATGGGACACACTAAAGGTCCCACCTCATGCCATAGTTATAACACTTATGCTTTCCTCTTAACACACACACACACACACACACACACCCCTATGATTTGTTTTATTTTATGCTTCCTCTGGACTTTTCTCTATGTTTATTTTATGTGTATCACTGTTTGGTTGCATGCATGCATGTGCACCATGTGCATGTCGGGTGCCTGTGGGGGTTAGATGAGGGCATCTGATCCCTTGGAATTGGTATTATTGATGATTATAAGCTACCATGTGGATGCTGGGAACAAATCGTCAGTCTTCTGCAAGATGAGCAAGTACCTTTAACCACTAAACTATCTCTCCTCTCTTTCTAATGGGTCTTGTTTACTGGAGAGATTTGCAGAACAGGTATGAAACACTTGTCGCTAATTTTGACATGCTTGGTTCAGTGTCTCTCACAATGGACTGAACAAATATCTGTACATAATAAAAACCTATCAAAAAAGAATCCAACTCAAAGAGGGGGTCACAAGTGGGTAATCCCAACAACTCAGGAAGAAGAGGCATGGGGATTCCAAATTATAGTTGAGTCTTGGGTTCATGTTATTATTGAGAACCTGACTCCAAAAAGGAGGAAGAAAGAAAGAAAGAAAGAAAACTGAAAGAAAGAAAAGAATAAGAGGACAACATTATTTTGTTCATGCTTTCCCTTCTGTGAAACAGGCATCTTATTCAATAAAAAAGTAATTGGTTATCTCTTGTGTTGACTTTTGCTGAATTGTCCAGATTTGCCTGTGAAGTTACTTTCTAAACAACTGTTTATGTCCACAGATGAGTGCTTCTGCTTACTTTTGTCTTTTAGCAGTGGTCAGTGGTGACTTCAGAGATTCATTAGAGCAGTTCTTTTGAAAACTATTTGCAGTTCTTTGCCCCATGTTTTTGGTTGAATTGCTGTTTTCCTTGTCATTTAGATTTTTGAGGTTTTTTTTTAAAATATGTGCTAAGTATTAGTCCTCTTTCAAATTTATAGCTGGCAAAGATTTTCCCCCACTGTATAGACTGTCACTTCACTTTATTAGCTGGTTCATTTGATGGACAGAAACCTTTTAATTTGAGGTTCCATTTGTCATTGGTTGACCTTCTGTTTTAAGCAGTTCAAGCATATCCAGAAAGCCCTTATCTTTCAGTGTTTTCGTTACTTTTTCCTCTAGGAGTTTCAGAATTCTTTGTCCTATGTTAGGGTTTTTGATATACTGAGTTTGTTTGTGCAGGGTAAGAGATAAGGACCCAGTTTCATTATTCTACTTGTAGATATCATTTCCCCACCAATATTTGCTTAGAGGTTATCTTTTCTAATTTTTTTCATGTTTGTCAAAAACAATATGACTGTGTTTGTGTGGATTAATATCTTAGTTTTCCATTCTATTCTATTCATTTACATATCTTTTTTGTGCCAATACCATGCTGTTTTTATTACCATGACTCTGTAGTATAACTTGAAATCAGGTAGAGTGATACTTCCAGTATGATTCTTATGCTAAGGATTGCTTTGGTTACCTCAGGTCTTTTGTGCTTCCATAGGAACTTTAACATCTTTTTAAAAAATTCTTTCAGGGCTGGAGAGATGACTCAGAGGTTAGGAGCATGGACTGCTCTTTCGGAGATCCCGAGTTCAATTCCCAGCAATCATATGGTCTCTCACAGCCATCTGTAATGAGATCTGGTGCCCTCTTTTGGCATGTAGGCATACATGCAGGCAGGACACTGTGTACATAGTAAATTAATAAATCTTTAAAAAAATCTTTGAAAGAGATCACATGGTTCACATGCAGGGATTAAGAGGCTACAGAGATGCTACATAGATGCTCATCTCTAGATAGGTATCTATGTTGTGCCCCTCTCCTCAAGGCTTGGGAATCTTCCCAGAAGAGAGGTAAGGAAAACTGTGGGATCTAGAAGTAGATAGCTGTAATGAAACTGTTTTCTGGACACAAGAAGACACGTGCACATATGATGTAACAGCATACACAATACCTTTGTGAATTCAAGTCAGACAAAAATCCCAGCATGGAAGTTCTAGCCTTTAAGACTTCCATTCAGGGTTCAATTAAAAATGGCAGGATGAGCTAAATGGGGGTTAAAAATCTGAGGGTAAAGATCTGAGGGGTGCCGGGCGATGGTGGCACACGCCTGTAATCCCAGCACTCGGGAGGCAGAGGCAGGCGGATCTCTGTGAGTTCGAGACCAACCTGGTCTACAGAGCTAGTTCCAGGACAGGCTCCAAAGCCACAGCGAAACCCTGTCTCGAAAAACCAAAAAGAAAAAAAAAGAAAAAAAGAAAAAAAAAAGATCTGAGGGGTAAGAAATCTATCTACTCACAACAGTAATCATCTATCCATGTTTTTATTCTTCTCTCTTCAATCCACCATTTCTCATTGTTCCCTTTTCTCCCTTGTTCTCTCCTGTTCTACTCATCACAAACATTCCCAGTCATATATATACCCTTAAAACCAGCAGTTCCCCAGCCCTAGCAGGTTCCAGGGCAGGAATTCTTTTGCTTCATAAAAATAAGATAAGGGTTTTCATACCCACACCCACACCACATGCATGCACGCACGCGCGCGCACACACACACACACATGCACACAGATCCATGGAAGCGGGTAGTACACATTTGGTGAACTCCTTAATGGGGAAAGTTAGTTAAGAAAGAAATTAAATCATCAGGGGATTCTAGAGGGGAAGGTTAGTATGCTACGCTACATTTTTAAGTGGTTAGAAAAATTTATTTTCAGTAAAATTATGAATAAGACATGGATTGTTTAAATCAGCATGCCACTTCTTTTCTCCCAGTATGCATAGAGGTTACCAGGTAACCAGGCAGCCTGTGTAAACAGTCAGGGAGAAGCTGGTGGCTTTTGCATCTGATAGCACATACACCAGCCACCGCAGTTTCTGCTGGCTTAGGTCTTTTTTTGCTCCAGGCAGAAGAAGGGACCCAGGCCTCTAAATGATCAGTTCTGGGCTAGGCTGTTATCTGCTGTTCTGACGTGGGTGTTGTGGGGTAAAACCAGAAGAGCAGCTTGGGCACATAGTAATTCTATGTCCTTGGAGATCTGTGCACATCTTAGATTGGATTTGCTCTTTGCCTGGACCCTAAGCACTCACCAAACACCTGCTGATAAAGATAATTGCAGGAAGGCAGATCTCCACACTTCCCTAGAGGAGAGGAATGGAGGCCTGGCAGTGGGAAACTGTTCTGATGAAGGGAATTCATTCCCAAATATGTAACAGAAAGAGAGTCAGCTATGGGGGGAGAGGGGGAAGCTACAGCAAAGGACAATCATTTTAGTCATTTTATTCACTAAACAAGAATGCAAAAATGCCAAAAAGCTTTGCTTTTTGGTTTAGCCTTTACCAGCTCCCTTGGTTCTGATAAGTCACTTGTAGAAAGATGGCTGAGCAATTACTATATATGGTTGCAGCTTGTACCAGAAGGTAAACAAGTTCCCACCTCTAGTTGAGACACCATTAGCATTTTGCAGGAGGGGGAGAATTAGTTTTCTCTAAAGGTGTGACTCCTGGTAGGTGGCCCACACTCCAGTAGCAGGTGGGAAACCTTCTCCAACTTCTGTAGGCTCCAGCCACACATGTAGGATGTAGATATGCACGCAGGCAAAAATATCCATACACAGAAAATAAAACAAAATTAAAACTAGAAAAATAATTAAAGCTATATCAATTAATGATGCTAAAGTATTATTTAAAAAGTAAATTGCATTGTTATACATCAAATAAAGTATGCTTTAACATTTGCTAAAAAAGGATTTTTCTTTCTTTTTTAAAAAGATTTTTTTTAATGAATTCTTTGGGAATTTTGCATCATATCCTCCAAATCTTACTCAATTCTCAATCCTTCTATGTCTGCCCTCCACCCTTGTAACTCCCCCCCCCAAAAAAAACAAAAATAAATAAAAACTAAAATTTAACATCTAAACGAACAAAACAACAAAACATCTCGCCGACTCCCCTGGGCAGTGGCCGACCCCTCTATTAACTTCAGCCTTCCTTCACACCCATCGAGCTGTCTTGTCTCCGGTTTCTCCGTGGATATGCCACTTCGTTCCTTCTTTTTTACCGCTCCATATTAGTTCATCATAGTGGCAGTGGAAGCGGCAGTGTTCATGTAGTATACTCTTGTCCAAACAGCTTTGCTTGCAAATGTTCATTGCAATGATTTGTTGCTCTGGTTTAGGGACCCTGGCTTCTGCTACACCATCAATACCGAACCATCACCGAGAGACCCCTCTCTGATATCCTGCTGTTGCCTCAAGTAATGGAGAACCCGCGGCTATGGCTCACCTACACCCACACCACCAGGGCTAGCTCGCCTATGCTTAGCCCATCGTCAGAATGGCAGCCAGGGAGGGGTAGGGCCACCTCTTCAGAGTGATGTGGCTCACACGCACAGGACTAGTTCTCCCATGCTCACACTGTGTAGCATCTTGGGAGCGATGGGGCCAACTCAACCAGGGCAGGAGAAGGGGGAGGGGCCAGTTCAGCAGGGCCTCACACATCAGCGCGGCTTCAGACCGCAGCTCAGATCACCGGCATCTGCATGACTTTTGGTGGCAACACGGACATCAATACCGGCCTCAGCTTCAGCAGAGCTATGGACAGACACACACAGGGCCCTTCGCAGCAGTACAGACCCGGCCGTCACCAAAGCCCTAGGTGACAGAGCAGGTCACTCACATCATCCTGCTCCTCACCATTGTTTGTCTCCAGTTTCAACCCTTTCCATAGCACAGGAACCACCCTGCGCCTCCCTCTCTCCCTTCTCTCTACCACACACTTGCCTCCTCAGTGAGGAGCCCACCTGGCCAGCCGAGCATGGCTTCCAACCAGGCCTGTGACCTCTGGCTGTCTTCTGCCCACTGAAATGAAAATTTCAATTTAGCGGAATATAAGTTTTTAATGCATGTCTTTATGATTTTCTCAGCTTTATTGATATCTGTTTTAATGACTCACCTTAATCTCTATGTTTATTAGTATATGCTATCTCTTTCTTCTGGTTACTTTGGCTATGGGTTTTTCAGTATTGTTTCTCTCTGTAAGAACCAATTTACCATTTCATTGATTCTTTGTAGTGTTCTTACATTCCTATGTCACTAATTTCTTCTCCAGTTACAATTATTTCTTTATATCATGACTTTTGGGTCTGAATTTTTTTCCAAAGCTCTAGGTGTATCATTAAGTTATTTTTGGAGACGTCTTGTGTAGTTAGGCTGTGCACTTACAGCCATGAGCCTCCCTCTTAGAACTGCTTTTATTTTACTCCTAGGTTTTAACACACTGTGTCCTCATTTTTATTCACTTCTACAAATTGTTGGAGATCCTCAGTTAGTCATTCATCACTCAGTAATGTATTGCTTAATCTCCACGAGACTGTGAAATTTCTGTGGTTTCTCTTGCCTTTTGTTTCCAGCTTTATTCCATTTTGGCTAGAATAAATATAAGAAAATATTTCAGCTTTCCTTTACTTGTTGAAATGCTCTTTTGTATTAAGAAATGATCAATTTTAGAGAGTATACTAGTAGAAATTAATGTGTATTGTGAATTTTTTGGATAGAATGTCCTGTAATTGTTAAGTACATTCAGCCTATGATGCCATCTAACTCTAATGTTCTTTTGCTTATTTTTTTTTCCAACATGACCAGAGGTTATTAAAGTTACCCTCTATTACTGTGTTGGCAATCTGTACCTTTTCATTAAGCAGTATAGTATGTAACTGGGTGCACCTGTGTTTGATGCATGCATATTTAAAATTGTGACATTATCTTGATGAATTGTCACCTTAACTAGTGTAAACTGACCTACTTGATCTCTTCTAACATTTTCAAAGCCCATTTTTGTCAGGTAGTTGAAGACCACCACCTGCTTCTTTCCTAGTTCCATTTTCTTGATACATTTTTCTACGCCTTCATTTTAAGCAAGTGTCTGTCTTACCTGATAAGATGAATTTCTTTGGGACAACCAATGGTTGTATCTTGTTTTTTGTAATGCTGTTTAATTCCAGATTTTTATGAGAATCACTCATGTGTGCATTAATTCCTGTTGTTTTGTTGATTTTGCAATGTATGCCTTTTCCTCCTCTCTTGTTTAACTATTATTCTAGCATGGTTTATCCTTCCTGTGGTCTCATAAATGGACTGTTCTCTTTTCAAAGAATTCCTTCAAATATCTTCTACAGTGCTGGCTTAGGAGCCACAAGGTCCTGTAGCTTGTTTTTTTTTTTTTTTTTTTTTCTATTGTTGTTTTAGTTTTTATCATGGAATGTTTTGTTTCTCTTTCAATTATGACAATAGTTTTGTTGAATTTTGTAGTGTAGGTTGGTAGTTTTTTTCTTTCAGAATTTGAAGTATATCTTTCCAGGCCTTCCATGTTTTTAAGGTTTCCGTTGGTACATCTGATGTTATTCTGATAGTCCTGCTTTTGTATACAGTTTGGTGTGTCTCTCTTCCCATTTTCAATGTTCATTCTTTGTTTTGTATGTTTAGTGGTTTAATTATAAAATAATGAAGGGAGCTTGCTTTCTGGTGTTGTCTGGTTGGTGTTCTCAAAGGCTACTATACCTGTATGGGCATCTCTTCCTAGATTTGGGCCACTCTCTGCTATGATATTCTTGATAATATTTCCTTGACCGTTAAGTATGAAATTCTTCTTCTGTGGCAAAAATTTGCAGGTTTGGTCAAGTCATGGTGTCCCAAAGGCTGTGAATGTTCTGTTTGTGCCATCTTATTAGCTATGTCTGTTGTAGCTGAATGTTTTCATTCCTCCACTTTACTATCAAGCCTTGATATTTTGTTCTTCCCTTGGTCCATTCTGTTGGTAAGGGTTTTGCCGTATTAAAATTTTCATTTTAGTTTTATTTTTAGTATTTCAATGTCTTTGTTGAACACCAGTTTCATATCTTGTTTCATCTTAATTTCATTTAGTTGTTCGTTTATGTTCTTTTGAAATCCATTCAAAATTTTATTTGTATTCTCTTTGACTTCTTTAATTTTAATAATTTTAATCATTATTTGGGGTTTAATTTAATTTACTCTTATTAGAGGTAATTACTGTAAGATTAGTCATTCTTGGAGAATCATGCTGCCTTGGTTTCTCATGTCTCTTGTGTTTTCATATTAGGCCTTGAGCATCTGGTATTGGGTTGCTAGTTTGACTTTCTTTTTTAAATCAGCCTTATTCTTCCAGTAAAAAATGTTTGCAATGTCCAAAAGGGACTAGTTTGTAATATAGTTTAAGCGTCATTTTCTCTGTTAGCTGGCATTTGTAGCACCAAACTGTCTCTCATACTCTCCTGAAGGTAGAATTCTGTCTATAAAAACAATCACTGCCATTGTGGAATGGGAAGTCCTTTATATATGTGTTGCTTTTATTGGTTAATGAGTAAAGAAGCTGCTTGGGTCTATGATAGGGCAGAATATGGCAAGGTGGGAATTCCAAGGAGAGATAGAGGAGAAAAGAAGGTGGAGTCAGGGAAATGCCAAGTAGCTGTTGAAGGAGACAGACACCAGAGCTGGTAAACCACGAGCCTCATGGTGATAAATAGATTGATAGAAATGGGTTAATTCAAGATGTCTCCTACTCACAGCAACTAACATGTTAGTGCACATTACACTATCAGTGCTAGTTTCTCTTGTAAAGGGAAACTATGGTTACAGGGTGATTGCTTTGATTGTATGTTATTCCACTATTGCTTTAAGTTCATTGGCCTACCCAGTGGTGTAGGCAGAAGCTGCCTGTTCATTCCCAGCTGCCCAGACCTGAAATAATCACACAGAAACTGTATTAATTGCTTGGCTGATTAGCTCATGCATATTCCTAGCTAACTCTTACATCTTGAATTAACCCATTTCTATTAATCTATGTATCACCACAAGGCTCACGGTTTACCAGCAAGCTTCTCCCACATCTGTCTCCTTCAACAGCTACATGGCAACTCTCTGACTCCACATAGTTGTCAAGCAAGAATTATAGTTACAATTATTAGTCCATTTACATTTGTCAAATTAAGGAAAATACCCTATCATCTATCCTTAGAACAGCTGGACTTTTCAGTCATATCTGTCCAAAGAATCAAAAACACAGCAATGTAAAAGACAGAAGGACAGTGACGCGAAACCCACCATACATCAAAGCATGGAAAAAGACATCTTTAGTGAGCGTCCCTAAAGTGCGAAGACACTAATCACTGAGAAAACGGCATTTGACATGTTTGACACGACAGTGAAACTAACTTCAAGTTTTATGAATAGTTGAAAGTTAGTTATGCGTAAAAACTTGTTTCACCTTCAAAATACTAAATTTGGTACCAAGTCTACAATTATATATCACCAGACACTGGGCCACTTAAACCACCATCATATTAAATTAAATCTCTGCTTTCTGCTTCATGTTCCTGGCACAGAAAAGGGATTTCCAAGCTACTGGTTATGATTAAGCCTAAATGCTTCCCTTGATTGCATACATTCTTTGTTCAGTGCGCATGTCCAACATAAATATTTAAACTGTAAATTCTCCTAAGAGGGGGTGAGGTTTTCAGGTGACCCCTTGTTTATAGGGATTTATTTTCCTACACTGAGAATGCAGACACTAAGTGAGGCAGCAATAACAAACTAGAAGATGAGAACCAGCGCACATATGTAGGTGGTTGTGAGACCAGACGGTATGGCTCATCTGAATTCTCAAAAAAAGAACTCGTTTGATGCATTGCCCTAATGACCTTTTCGTAAAGCAAGAGAGAAAACATACTCAGAACACGTCACCATGCAGTCATATGGTATGAAGTTTGTCTACCCCAATGATGTCATTGCTGGTTTCAGACCATTATAGGCAAAGACGATGTGGAGAGATAAATGAAGACCGTGCCTTCTGGTTTTATGGTATTGACATCCAGACTACATCAGTTATAATTTGTTTATGTCTGCTGTTTTGTTAAAATAAGCTGGATTGCCTGGACAATGAGTGTTTTACTTGAATGAGATTTTTTTAAAGCTAGTGTTTATAATGAATCACACACACGCAAAAATCCCCCTTGTAAAAGAAAAATGCAAAGCAGCAGTCCATTACAGACCCAGTGAAGGCAGCGCAAGTATTTGAGAGGTGGGACTCCAGAGTTTGACAGAGGAACAGTTAAGTTCTGCGTGTGTCCCTTAGAGCTGCATGATTTAGACAAGTTAGATAACGGCTTCGTATGCCAATCTTCTCATTTTAATAATAATAATAATAAAACCTCAAAATCAACATGTTTAGTGAGGATGTGGTGGTGCACACGAACGCTACTGTGTTATCCAGTGTCTAACACATACTTGCTCAATGAATAGTAGCTATTGTGGTTATTGTTGTTGGACCAACTTCCTGGCCCCGATTCTGCAGAACCCAGTACTCTATTCCTGGCAAAGTGTAGGAGAAATGCCTCAAGGAAGTCTTGCCATCTGTCTTAAAAAGAAAAAAAATAAGGAAATCTCTTGGTCATGCCATTAAGGAAGCCATCATTTATAAGTGTTAATTCTCAACCCCTGGGGCAAAGGGCTGAGGTGCCTATTTAACATATCAAAGTGGACCTGGCTACCAGGTTCTCCCAGCATCCCTCAGCCCCTATCTGTTACAGTCTGTTTGGCTGGCATACCTGGCCCTTTATCCTGAACTCTCCAGTATAGGGGCAGGGCTGCCCTTTCCCCAAATGTTCTTCCCTATACAATTCAGCCATTTTGGTTACCCCCCCCCCCCACCTTCTTAAATCTTTTTCCCTCTTGGCTGCTACACTTTGTTCTCCTTTCTCTCCTATTTCTACTCCTTCCCCCTTCTTCACATGGCTCAGTGTCATGTCCACTCTAGACGCTCCAAGATGTCTCTGCTTTTGACTGTGCTCTCCTTTTTGTCTACAAGAAACTTTCTTCTCCACCATTCCTAAGAGAAATCATTTTTCTCATTCAACAAGTTTTCTCAATTAAGTGACAATCTCCTTACATTTTCTGTGCATAATAGGTATACCAACAAACGCTTTATATGTTTATTAAGCTTAAGTTTTAAGACAACATTTCCTTTATGGGACATTGAATCACCATGAAGTTAAAGGCTATCTACTTGCCCTCAGGTTTTATGGCTGGAGGTAAGTCTGATTACAGCTTCTATACTATTCCGAAATTTAAAATGCAAACGTAGTTAAGCCCTTACTCTACTTCAGGTATTGTGGTAAGCATTTCATGCATTTTATTTCATTGAATCTTGAAAACAGTCCCATGAGGTATGCACTAATTGTCCTTAAACATATGCATTTGTACAACATTACTCTTTAGGCACCAGGATCTAAAGCATCCCATGGTTTACGGTCAGCTTTTGTGTGGCAGCCTTTTAGCAGGTAGCCTTTACTTGCTTGCCCCTTTGAATGTTTGAGTATGAATGTTTGAACATTAAAGACTGTCTAGTGACTTGGTGGAGGACAGAAGCCATGAATGGTGGAAGGACCAGCACTGACTTCAGGGTAACAGGCTCACCTTCTTAGAGCATTCATGACTCCATTTGTAAAATGTAGCCAATCTTATCCACATCATAGATTTGTTTTGGAAATCGATTCAACATATTATAAAGTATTCATGATAGAGTGTAGTATATGATAAGCACTCGTTTAATGATAGCCTTTATTTTTTGATAAACATGAGCTACAAATGGGTAACACACACACATACCACTAGAGGCTTGTGGGAAGATCAAGCTGAAAATAAAACAGTATTTGGACTTAGAATTTTGTGAGGAAACAAATTTTTTTTTGTGTGGAAGAAGTGCTCTTTCAGAGATGCAAATGTAAAGGGATTGGATGCGGTGACATACTTTCTAATTTGGAGTAGAGCTCAAATGAAAACAGGTGGAGGAAAGAGTATCCAAGCCAGGTTTTAGGAACTAGCATGCTGCTGTCTAGAGACAGTGGAGAACACGGTACCTGAATTGGGTTAAAAGCTACTATACAGAGAAGAGAGAAAGGATGATCTAGACCTGGGAAAATTATAAGTGAAAGCTGGCCCTCTTGGGTACAGCATCCAGGGAATTCACATGCACCACTCCCACCCAGCAGCAGTTTTATTTGTAATAGCTAGAAACTGGAAACAACCTAGATGTTCCTGAACTGAAGAATGGATAAAGAAAATGTGGTATGTTTACACAACAGAGTATTATTCAACTGTTAAAAAAATCATGAAATTTTCTGACAAATGGATGGAACTAGAAAAAAGTCATCCTGAGTGAGGACATTCCAATTCAGAAAGCCAAGTATGTATGCACTTATTTATGAGTGGACGTTAGCTGCAAAGTAAAGGATAATCAGGCTATAATCCACTGACCCAGAGAGGCTAAGTAAGAAGCAGGGCTCAAGGGAGGATGCATGAATCTTCCTGGGAAGGAGAGATAGAAAAGATATTGCGGGTGGACTGAGCTGTGTGGAGACAAGAACAGGAAGAACTGGGATAGGGAGAGGGCTGAGGGAGACAGTAACGGGGAGAAACAACTGGAATCTGGGGGGCATTTCAGGGATGACCTAGAAACCCAGTGCAATAGAAACTCTCAGAAATCTATGAGGGTGACCCTAGCTAAGACTACTAAGGGGGGATAGAGATCTTGAACCAGTCGTTTCTTATAACCAGGCAAGACTTCCTGTAGAGGGATTGATATACTCACTGAGCCACAAACCCTTCAACCTACAATTAGTCCTGTCTGTAAGATGTGCCACAAGAGGGAGTCCATGCCTGACTCTACCCGGAGGACCAAGAACCAGAGCCTGGATAGCCCAGAGATCTACGATAGAACCCAACCTGACTGGAAAAAAAAGTCGATGAAATTATTCCTAATCATATTCGTAAACAGGAGCTTAGTCAGAGAGTCTTCATCCAACAACTGATACAAACCCATGCAGAGACCCACAGCCAAACAATAAAGTGGAACTCGGCAAATGGAGAGTCAAGAACACCACAAGAAAACCCACAGATTCAACTAACCTGGGCCCTGCTCTCAGAGACCTAACCGGCAATCAGGGAATCTGCATGGGGCTGACCTAGCCCTCTGCATATTATGACTGTGTAGCTTGGTCTTCTTGTGGGAATCCTAACTGTGGGAGCAGGGGCTGTCTCTGACCCTTTAGCTTGCATTTGGGACCCCTTTCTTCCTACTGGTTGCTTTGCCCAGCCTTCACCTGAGGGGAGGTTCCTAGTCTTATTGTAACTTGATATGCCATGTTTGGTTGATGTCCCAGGAGGCCTGCCCTTTTTGGAAGGAAAATGGAAGAATAGCGGATGTTGGGGAGTGTCTGGGAGGGGAAATTGCAGTCAAGATGTAATATATGAGAGAAGAGTACGTTTTCAGAAAAATTGAAAAAAGAATGTGGAAAGTGCATTTAGAAACTTGAGAATTGGTGAGAACAGTTAAAACAACTATTGAAAAACCAAAGTTCCTTCATTTTGTCTTTCACCTCCATCTTGCATCTTGTGTAAACCATTTTTCATAAAACATTCTAGTCCTCAGAAATGGATAGGGGAAAAAGTAACAGGGTAGCCACCTGGAAAGTATAAATAACTGCCGAATGTCCCCACCCAAAGGTCAGCTGATAAGAATACTTGACAAGTAACAGGCAAGGTTCGAAAATAGAATTTCTGAGAAGTCCCCAGACACAAACCAATCAGGACTGAACCTCTCACCCCAAACCCTGCTGGGCTTTGCCTTGAAATAATGCTCTCTAGAAGGGCAGGGTACCTCCTCTTGCTGTTGTGCCGTCGCCAGTTGCTTTGACAAGGTCCCTGCTTGCTTGTATTGTGCACATAATAAACCTTGCTTTTACATTTTGGTGAGTCGGTCTCCCTGGTGGTCTTTTGGGGTCCCCACACACTGGGCACCACATTGCATGAATTATTTAGGAGGGCAACCCCTTTAGCAAGGGCAAAGGCAAGGGGTAGAGCAAGAATGAGTGAATCTTAGAGACAGAGGCCAAAAGTCTTGTAAGAGTGAAGGCAAGAGAAACAGGTGATGAAAACTTCTGGCAGGTGGCCAATGAGACAGTGACAGTATTCACTGGGCTCAAACCTTTGTGAGGGAGGCTAGGGACATGATGCTTCTGCATGTAATGTGTATAAAGTACAATGCCTGAGATCAGATGTCCCAAACACAGATGGAAAGGTAGAATGGAGTGTAAGTAAATAATCTACTCTTGGATGTGGAAGAGGAGAGGATGGGTTTGGGATGTGGGGCAGGAGTGGTAGTGGTGGAGAAGCGGAGGGTGGGGAGAGGCTGTGGTTGGGATGCAAAGTAAACTGATTAATAAAAAAGCAAGTTGTTACAGTTGCAAATGTAATTTACTTTAGACACATATGGAAACAGCCTGCAGCTAAAATCGAGGTGCACAAAGCACATCTACTTCCTGCATGTTCTACGATGCATTTTAAGTGCAATGCATTTATTTAGCAGCAGGCTCATATTTTCTGTCCTAAAGTGGAGAAAGAGGACACCATTTCCTTCCTTCCTTCCCTCCTTTGTAATAAAGAACAGAGCATGGGAGATGGAGAGACTTTAGAAGTCACTTCTTCAAGTGCTTTGCCAGAACCTGTTTTTATCAGTGCACACAAACCCCTTTGCATGATTGGCAGCTGGTAATCCTCTTGTAAGAATTAACCGAGCAGCTTTATCTATAAATACCTTGCATTTGCAGGTGTGAGGGACAAAGGTGCAGTCACAGGAAGGAGAGACTGTCTTCCCACCTGCCTTTTTAATCCGAGGTTAGTCCCTAAAGCGTTTGCTAAGCTTTCACATTCTTGTCACATTCCTAACATCCTAAGGAAACCGAAGAAAGCAACTTTTCTTAGAGGAATAAAGAAGTTGTCCTGGGATTTAGTTTAGGATTACTATTTTAATGCTTCATTAGGGGACACTTGAGTCATTCTTAATAACAATCACAGCTGGAACTCAAACATTCAGCAGCAAAAGTTTTGCATTTATTTATTTATTTTTTTTTACCTTTTAAAGGTTGTTTGGAAATTTTATACATATGTAGTATTGCTTTAAGAAAGTCCATTCCATCCCCCCCTCCTTCCTGTCCAGTCCCTCTCATATCCCCAAATCCCTTTCCCCTCACTCTTTCCTGTATTCTTTTTAAAGCCAGGGAGTCTACTTAGGGCTGACAGTATGTATTTAGTGCCATCCACTGGAGCATGAGCAACCAACCTATCAGAGATCATGTCCCTGAAGCATACTGATGCCTTGGTCCCCACCAGAAGCCATCAGTTTCCAGTAGCTCTTCAGCTAGGGGTGGGAGTTTGGTTGGCTTGTTCTTTTTTGTTGTTTTTTGAGACAAAGTTTCTCTGTAGCTTTGGTGCCTGTCCTGGAACTAGTTCTTGTAGACCAGGCTGGTCTCAAAGTCACAGAGATTGACCTTCCTCTGTTTCCCAAGTGCTGGGATTAAAGGTGTGTGCCACGACTGCCTAGCAGTTGGCTTGTTCTTATGCAGGTCCTGTGGCTATAAGTCGCTGCCCCTGTGAGTTCACGCATCCAACAGTCTGGTCACAGACTGGAAAATTTTACTTTTGCTGCACTCCTACTTCAATTCTAGCTCTTAACGATCTTTCCACTTCCTCCTTCAAGGTGATCCCTGATCTCCTCCGTGAGTGGGAGTGCCGTAGATGACCCCTGTAAGGCTGAGCACTCTTGGTGTCTTTCTTTCTTTTTTTTTTTAATATTTATTTATTTATTTATTTATTTATTTATTTATTTATTTATTTATTTATTATGTATACAATATTCTGTTTGTGTATATGCCTGCAGGCCAGAAGAGGGCACCAGACCTCATTACAGATGGTTGTTATTATTCTTTTAAAGCAGGTGTGTGTGAGTAGAGACAAACACGGGACAGACAAAACACGCACGAAAGGAGGAGACACAGACACGCGGCTCCCACGTGGGTGCGTTTTAATGGGGGAGAGGTAGCACAATAAGGGACAGGTGTGCAAGACACGAGAGGGTGAGGGGAGAGAGGGGAGAGAGAGCGGCTTGAGGCAACTCTGTTTTTAACAGTGAACGCAGGGGCGGCTGGGAGAAGTGTCCCGGCTTCCATAGTCCAGGGGAACTCTGGGAACTGTAGTTCTCCAGAAGAACAACAGTTGTGAGCCATGTGGTTGCTGGGACTTGAACTCAGGACCTTTGGAAGAGCAGGCAATGCTCTTAACCGCTGAGCCATCTCTCCAGCTCTCTTGGTATCTTTCAGTATACTAAAGTGCTCTTCATATATGATGGGCACCTTGGGAGGGAAATTGGTGCATCAGATCATGTTGATAGGGTCACAGTTGTGGATTGTTTGACTTTCTTTTTAACATATTTTATATCACTGCTGCATGATGATGCGATCTTTAAAATTACAAAACTGAACTTTGTCCTAATGTGCTGAGGCACCCCTATAGTCCGAGTATTCAAAGTGAGTGTGGGCTTCATGGCAAGGCCCCAATACCATGAAACGAAATCAAAGAAACAAATGGAAGATCTTTGGCTTTCTTTGCAAAACAAAGGTAATTTTAAGTGGCGGAATTTAAATCCTATGAATTTAGAAAACTCAGGTGAGTGAAAATTGGGACTGAGATGGACAAGCTGAAGAAGCAGTGCTATTGTGGACATCTGCAGCTTGTAATGGTTAGCAGTATGCCACCTTGCCTTTGTAGAAGATAATAGTTTGAATATTATTTCTTTTTGCTTGTTGATTGTTTATTTGCTTTTGTTTTTTCAAGACAGGATTTCTCTGTATAACCTTGGCTGTCCTGGAGCTCTCTCTGTAGACCAGGCTGGACTTCAACTCACAGAGATCTGCCTGCCTGTGCCTCCTGAGTCCTGTGATTAAAGGCCTGTGCCACCACTTTCTGGCCTGAATATTATTTCTGAAAATTAGAAAAAAACACTTGATTCCTTCTCTACAGGATGGTGCCCTCTGAGTGAGGAGAAAGCTGGTCAGGATCTCACACCATTTCTCCGTGTCTGTTAATTCTCTGACTGTTCCCTAGACTCTTTTTCTAGTTGTGAAAGACCTGGATAAATTCAGAACCCCCGAGCAGGAAAAAATAGAGCCAAAAATCTAAGAAGGGAGGGAAAAATCAGAAATCTAGGATTAGCCGGTTCAGTCACTCCGTTTCAGAATCTAGCTGAAGATAAAGTTAGATTGTAATCTTGAGAATAATCTTGAGAAACAGGGAATTGCCCCTTTGTGATTATCACTGGTATTTTTGGAATACTCTGTTTCAGGAACTAGCTGATTATAATCTTGAGAATAATCTTGAGAAACAGGGAATTGCCCCCTTGTGATCATTACTGGTATTTTTGGAATTTTCTATGACGTCCTCCCTTTGGGTTACTGGGCTGTGGTTTCTTCCCTTAAAACCCCCTTCTCCTAGTTACTTGGGGTCGAACAACTCCCCTGTGTGGGTTATGAGTCTCGGCCCCAGTGCACTGGTTCCTGTCTTGTCAATAAACCTCGTGTGATTGCAGCAAGGACAGTCTCTTGTGAGTTACTGGGGGTTCATGTTATCCCAAGACTTAAGTGAGAGTCTCCCAACACTGGGAGTCTTTCAGTTGCAAATGCAAGAATTGAGGCAGGAGACTTCTAAAATGAGATCTCAAAATGTTTGATTTATAGGTTAAAGAGGCTTATAACAATGGAAATAGTTGGATCATCAGGCGAAGAATATGGTACTCTATTGATGTTCTCAATTGTGCTGCAGGTAAACATGTAACCTAAAAAGCATGTGCCTGTTCCAGAGGATTGCCGCCTGACAATTCATTCTCAGATAGACATATGCAGGAGATTCATGTACTTGGGTAACTTTCACATACTCAGTTTGGTGAGTGATGGTGTTAGACCTCAAGAACTGAGACAGTTCCTTTTCCTAACCTGCAGTGCATCATTTTAGTCTTTTCTGGGGTTATTTACTCCATTCTAAACACGTCAAGAAAAAAAAAAAAAAAAAAACAGTTGGACCTTGAAAAACAGAATACGCCTTTTCCTCTCTTTGGCCAGGAAGAGATGGATCATCTGTTAAACTCTTAGTAGTTCACATTTCAAAGCCACTGGTAATTCTACATGCAGAGGTTTTGTTTTCCTGAATTGAGAATTTGTGTTGAAGTAATCAATTTTCAAGTTCCCTGAAAACAAATTAGGCAATTTTGACCTTTGCTCTATTTAACTGATTTTTTTTTCTGCATCTTTTACTAGGTAATTTTAGATTTTTGACTTTGGCTGGCAGGACTAATGTTACATAAAATTCTCAAGTGGTTCAAGTCTATACTTGGCGCTGTCCCATCTGTTCTACCACGTGGCTTCCCTGGCTAGACTGCCATTCTCTTCCCACCATAACAACCCACACAGACTGTTCTCAGTGGTTCTGTAGCTTTGAGCTTTTCCTCTGTCTTCTTGGCTACCTCTGGCCTCACCTATCCCTTTGGGCCTTATTTACTGCTTCTTGTTGACACTAAATACTTTTTGCAAATTAATCTATGCTGAAGAATTTATGGTTTATAGGATCTTATCTTTCCAAGCGGTGATGTTTTATTTTGATATTTCAAAAGTACACTGCCAGAAACATCATGTTGTAATTATGAGAAAAAAATATTAATGGCAGAAACTCTATACTCGGGCCTAAGCCAGTTGGAAAGATAACTTCAGGGCACTAAGAGGCCTTTGGGTGGCCTCAGATTATACATTTTAGATACTTGCTTATTTCATTCAGGGCAGATCCCTGATATTCTCTTTCCATTTTGTCTTTCTTTCTTTCTTTCTTTCTTTCTTTCTTTCTTTCTTTCTTTCTTTTTTTCTTTCTTCTTTTCTTTTTTGAGGCAACATCTCACTGTGTTACCCTGGGCTGTCCTGCAACTTCTATGTAGAACAGGGTGGTTTCATACTCACAGAGATCCATCTGCCTCTGCCTCCTGTGTTGTCATTAAAGGCATGTACCATCAGGTTTAACTCTGTTTTCACTTTCTAACTCCAAAGTCAATGAAATTATCATGAAGATTTATTTGTTAGTATCTAGGCACACCCTGCACCCTGAGTCATGCCTGCCTGCATAACAGATAATACCCTGTCCCTTTAAGAGACTAGCTCCACCCACCCCTTCTCTCTTCCTTTCTGCCTTTCTCTCTTTTGCTCTCTCTCTCTCTCTCTCTCTCTCTCTCTCTCTCTCTCTCTCTCTCTCTCTCTCTCTCTTCCCTTCATCCTCTCCCTTTCTCCTTTCTACCCTCCTCTCAGTAAACTCCACACTCATGCTCTGTCTGCATGGTATTTTGTCACCCCCACGGTTCTCACTGCCATGGGACCCACCAAGGTCCCAAATTAGGCCATATCATACATAATACTATGGCCAGAAGGACTTTAGCCACCTTATTTTCTTTGCAAGTACTATAAATGTCTCTTGTTTATAATTGCCTGGTGTTATGCCCAAATCCACGAAGTTCCCCAAAAGCCAACAAGGAGACTGAGTCCCATATGTAAAAGCAAAGAGCCTTTATTTTATGCAAGCTTGCAAACTCGGTCTCTCCACATGTCCAACATATTGGAATAAGCAGAGAGCCCCGAGCTCAGTTAGAATTGGGTTATTATAGTAGTAGAGGTGGGGGTGAGGATTTTTTGAGGTTCAGGATCCTGACTGGCTGACATTTGTCTAGGGGTGTCCTGGTGAGTGTGTGCTGGCAGGCAATCCTATCTACAGCAGTTGGAATGTTAGCCATTTCCTTTGGATGGTCTGTTTTTGGGTGGTGCTTTGGTAATCTCAGTTTGTGGTCCTTCCTGTAACCAGGTATTGCTTCAGGGTAAACTACTGAGACTCAGGCCTCTATTAAATTTATTGATGCCTGAGTCCTACTCTGGCAGATGATAATGGTTGGAAGTAAAGAACTTTCTTTTGGTGATTTGTTCATATTTAGCTTATCATGGCTGGCTCCTTCATTTGGCATGTTTTATCTAAGCAGCAAAGGCTATTTATACACTCATAATTATAAATATAGGACTGTTTGTTTGCCATCATAAATTCACATTTTCAAGAGTCATATTAAGACTATTTAATATTAAAATTAATTACTATTCAAGTTTAATATTTATCTTATTAAAAAGACAGCAGGTAGCTATATATCCAACAGAAGATTGATATCTAGCATATAGAAATGCTTAAAAAGAGAAAACAGCCTGATAGAAAACTGGACTATGGATTTGAGCAGTGAATTCTCCAAAGGAGAAGCAGTGACAACTGAATGCTGTTGTTTAGCTAGACTGACATTGAAGTATTTACGTTTATACCCATAGACAAATGCCATTCCCAGCCTTATTCTGAGAGGCCAGAAGGGTCTGAAAGCAGAGTCTCATGGCTGCACCAGCTGCTGAGAATAAGTGGCAGACAAGAGCTCGGTCTTAACATATTTTTTTCCAGCAGATTATTTTTTTTATTACTTTATAAATAATATCAATCAAAATTTCTACTTTCTCCCCTCCTCTCACTTCCCTCCCACTCCCTCACTCCCCCATTCACCCTCTCCCCCTTCAGTCCTAAGAGAGGGCAGGGTACCTTGCCCTGTGGGAAGTCCAAGGCCCTCCCCCCCATGCAGACTTAGGAAGGTTTGCATCCAAATAGACTAGGGTCCCAAAAAGCCAGTACATGCAGTAGAGACAAATCCCAGTGCCATTATCATTGGCTTCTCAGTCTGCCCCAAATGTCAGCCACATTCAGAGAGTCCAATTGATCTTATGCTTGTTCAGTCCCATCCAGCAGGATTTGGTGAGCTCTCATTAGCTCAGGCATACTGTCTCAGTAGGTGGACCAACCCCTTGCAGTCCTGACTTCCTTGCAGAGCTACAGTAATGAAAATAGCTTGGTATTGGCATAAAAACAGAGATGTTGACCAATGGAATTGAATTGAAGACCCGGATATTAATCCACAAACATACGCACATCTGATTTTTGACAAAGAAGCTAAAATTATACAATGGAAGAAAGCAAACATCTTTAACAAATGGTGCTGGCATAACTGGATGTCAACCTGTAGAAGAATGAAATAGATCCATATCTATCACCATGCACAAAACTCAATTCCAAATGGATTAAAGATCTCAATATAAATCTGACCACACTGAACCTGATAGAAGAGAAAGTAGGAAGTAGCCTGCAATATATGGGCACAGGAGACCACTTCCTATGTATAACCCCAGTAGCACAGACAATAAGAGCAATAATGAATAAATGGGACCTCCTGAAACTGAGAAGCTTCTGTAAAGCAAAGGACATAGTCGTTAAGACAAAAACAGAGAAGATCTTCACCAACCCCACATCAGACAAACATCTGATCTCCAAAATATATAAAGAACTCAAGAAACTAGACGTTAAGATTCTAAATAACCCAATTAAAAATGGGGTACTGAACTAAACAGAGAATTCTCAACAGAAGAATTTCAAATGGCTAAAAGATACTTAAGGACACGTTCAACTTCCTTAATCATCAGGGAAATGCAAATCAAAACAACTTTGAGATACCATCTTACACCTGTCAGAATGGCTAAAATAAAAAACACCAGTGATAGCCTATGCTGGAGAGGATGTGGAGTAAGGGGAACACTCATCCATTGCTGGTGGAAATGCAAACTTGTGCAAAAACTTTGGAAATCAGTGTGGCGGTTTCCACGAAAATTGGGAATCAACCTATCTCAGGATCCAGCAATACCACTCTTGGGAATATATCCAAGAGATGCCCAATCATACTACAAAAGCATTTGATGTTCATAGCAGCACTATTTGTAATAGCCAGAATGAAACAACCTAGTTGCCCCTCAATGGAAGAATGGATAAAGAAAGTGTGGTACATTTACACATTAGAGTACTACTCAGCAGTAAAAACCAATGACATCTTGAATTTTGCATGCAAATGGATGGAAATAGAAAACACTATCCTGAGTGAGGTAACACAGAACCAAAAAGATGAATATGGTATGTACCCACTCATTAGTGGATTCTAGCCATAAACAAAGAACATTGAGCCTATAGTTGGAGATCCTAGAGAAACTAAGTAATAAGGTGAACCCAAAGAAAAACATATACAGGTCCTCTTGGAAATTGGAAGCAGACAAGATTGCCAGGCCAATTTGGATACATAGGAGGTGGGGGTAGAGTGGGGGGAAGGGGGGAGGGGGAGATAGAAGGGAGAAGGGGAGGGTTGGGGAGAGCTTGGGGGAGTGGGATGGTTAAGATGGAGGAAGGATGGATATGGGAGCAGGGAAGGAGATATGTTAATTAAGGGAGCCATTTTGGGGGTGGCAAGAGGCTTGGCTCTCGAGGGGTTCTCAGGTGTCCACGGGGATGTCCCCAGCTAGGACCCTGGACAGTGGAGGAGAGGGTGCCTGAACTGGCCTTGTCCCTTAGTCTGACTGATGACTATCTTGAATAGAACCTTCATCTGGCGACAGATAGAGACAGAGACTCACATCAGAGCACTGGACTGAGCTCCCAAGGTCCAGTTGAAGAGCAGAAGGAGGGAGAATAAACAACACATTTATATAAACTCTTTTTTTTAGATAAGATCTCTTTATAATTTATTTATTTATTAAAGATTTCTGCCTCCTCCCTGCCACCGCCTCCCATTTCCCTCCCCCTCCCCCGATCAAGTCCCCCTCCCTCATCAGCCTGAAGTGCAATCAGGGTTCCCTGACCTGTGGGAAGTCCAAGGACCACCCACCTCCATCCAGGTCTAGTATGGTGAGCATCCAGACTGCCTAGGCTCCCCCAAAGCCAGTACGTGCAGTAGGATCAAAAACCCATTGCCATTGTTCTTGAGTTCTCAGTAGTCCTCATTGTCCACTATGTTCAGCAAGTCCAGTTTTATCCCATGCTTTTTTCAGACCCAGGCCAGCTGGCCTTGGTGAGTTTCCGATAGAACATTCCTATTGTCTCAGTGTGTGGTTGCACCCCTTGCGGTCCTGAGTTCCTTGCTCGTGCTCTCTCTCCTTCTGCTCCTGATTTGGACCTTGAGATTTCAGTCCAGTGCTCCAATATGGGTCTCTGTCTCTGTCTCCTTTCATCGCCCGATTTATATAAACTCTTCTAAGGCTCAGAGAATACCATGGGTGAGAAGGAGCAAACAATGTAAGACCTGGAAGACAGGGGAAAGGGATGTAAAGCACCATCTTCTAGGCAAAATGCAGATTTTTTTATTCCTTGATGCTACCCTGAATCTGTACAATAATAGTGTAACCCGCCTGCGGATCAGTTATTCCTGGGTTGTAACCCGCCTGGCAGGTCAGTTATTCCAGGGCCCCCAGAAGAGGAGCTATCTGAAAAGACATGGGCGGGAAAGAGGAACGAGGCTGAGCAAGAACTGTTGTTAAAGCCTCCATTTATTAGCATAATGGTTGTGGCTTACATAGCCCCTGGATGAGAAATTTGGCTTGGCATGGGGGCAGGGGCATGGCAAGGGCAGGAAGGGACCTTGCCGGGTCAGGTAATGGTCACGAGTCAACATTTGGTCCTGAGTCAGGAGTTGACACACCTAGTGTTTTCTATGCAAGCAAAATGGTTCCTTTTGTGATTCCAACCAAGATAGTTGGGTGTGGGGTGGGCTCCGCCAACAAACAGTTCTCAATACAGTTGGGGTGTGGGTCTCTCTGCAAACATCCCCAGGACAATGGTCCCCACTATACTTTTTGGGAAAATGGCTCCTGACAGAATAGGTCTATCAACAGTCAAGCATGAATGAAGGAAGCCTTAGTGAGTCCTACTCCACACTGCTGAATGATTTGTTACTGATAGATTCAGGGAGAGGGACTGTTGTTGCTATCTAGTGTGTACTCGCTAGTGACCCCACCAAGCTCCAGTGGATAGTTCCAATCCGTTACACACACACACACACACACCATGGCAACACATTTAATTAATAAAAAGGATGACAGGGGTGTTATGGGAATTCATTTAGCCTATAGACTTTAAGATACTAGCCCATTAGTGTGTGGTCTGAAGTACTATAAGCACAGACAGGAAACATCCTCGTCCCCCTTTTTCCTTTTGCTCAGTTGGTGGTCAGAGTTTGGTTCACAACCCCAGTGCCCACAGAGCAGAGGAAGGCAGTGGCTTTCTTTTGTGAGTGATCCCCAACAAACATTTATTATCTTTTACTACAGGCTCTTTTAATTGCACAACACAGGGCTTGTGAGGTCATATGTCCACACAGGTAAATTATGTGTGCCCTGAGTTATCTTAAAATATTTTAGTGTATTAGCATCCATCATGGCTGAGAATCATTGCAGAAAGCAAGTATGGCAGCAGGAAAACTGGGAGCTCACATCTTGAATCATCACAAGGAAGCCAAGAGAGCGTGCTGGGAACAGTGTGAGGCTTTACAACCTCAAAGCCAGCCCCCAGTGACGTATGTCCTCCAACAAAGCCACACCTCCTAAACCTACTCAAATAGGGCCACCAAACTGTGGGCCAAGTATTCAAACATCTGAGCCTATGGGAGCCATTCTCATTTAAACTACCACATTCTGTTCCCCGGCTCCCAGAGGCTCATGGACATATCATGATGCAAAATGTATTTAGTCCCAACTCTAACATCTCCTAGAGTTCTTCATTCTCAACACTACTTGAAATCCCAAAGTTGCTTCTAAGATCCAAGGCAGACTAGTAATTATAATCTCCCATAAAATAAAAAAGACCCTTATTTCCAAATAGATAATGGTTTAGAATATACATTATCATTCCAAAGTGGAGAAACAAGAGCATAGTGAGGAAATCCTGGACCAAGGCAAGACTAAAACCACAAATACCTAATTATCTAGCTCCACGTCTGATATCAAAGGGCTTAGCTAACTCTAGGCTTCCTGTTTTCTTGTTTGTGACTTCTCTTTCTTTCTTTCTTTCTTTCTTTCTTTCTTTCTTTCTTTCTTTCTTTCTTTCTTTCTTTCTTTCTCTCTTCTGGTTGGTTCCACTCCCTCTGTGGAACTCTTCTCCTTGGCAGACACCTCATGGTGTCTCCACTATCTTGGGGTCTCCACTGCAGCTCAGGTTTCACATTCACAGTCTCTTAGGACCCTCACGCAAGGACATCCCTGCCACCCATTGCCTGGCTTTAGTGACACTCTGAAATCATGGAGGAAGAGTCTAAAACCTCTTTACTCTTGCATTCTTACCTCACGGACCACACTGTCAAGTTGACTGTCAGCTTGGGGTGGACCCTTGCCCCCTTGAGTGTTATTTTTGGTTGCTTATGTCATTTTGTTATGGAGCAGAAAATCTGCTATGGTTTTACACAAGGAGGATGGCTGGGTGGGGTCTTGTCCCGAGTACTCTCTCTATTTCGAAGCATACAAGGCTTCTCTTTAGCCTCTTTATGTCTTTCATGACTCTTTTTCTATTTAAAATGCACATTTTATATTTTTCTATTACCTTACCTGCAATTAATAACCATGAAATAGAGTCAATACTAGGCTGTCCTGAAATATCTTCCACCAAATAAATTTTAGTCCATTGCTTTCCTTAGGAAAGTTCTTAGGGAATGGTCAGAAAACAGCCACAATATATATACATATATATTTTGCCACAATATATTTTTACTTGAAATTGTGTATATATGTGTGTTTTCACCAATCCTAAAAGCAGCTTTGCATATAGTTGGAGAGGGTTGTTATCCTCAGCTCCCAAGCTGGAGTTGATGGTTTTTTTAATGCTAATGTAATGCTGTTCACAGTTTCTGTCACATGAGGGCAGCATAACCACACAAAGACCTGATGTCTGCCTTGCCCTTAAAGAACCCATTCCAAAGGAAACTCAGAATTGAAAAACAGATGAAAATATTGTAACAAATACACCAATAAAAATATTCTTCCAGTCGAATACCTTATTAAGTGGATATGTAATTTGCATTAGAAAAGAGGTCACAATTAGAAATTAAGAGTATGAGGTGGGCAAGATGGCTCAGTGGGTAAAGGCACTGGCTGTGAAGACTGATGACGTGAGTTCAGTTTCTGGAACACATATGATGGAAGGAGGGAGCTGATTCTCACAAACTGTCCTCTGGTCTCTGCCACAAGCAGTGGCGTGTGTGTGTACGTGCATGCACATGTGTGTGTATACACACACTAAATAAATAGCCACTTTTTTTTAAATTAAGGGATTAAGAAAAGAACACAAGAGTTTAAGAATTAGGAGGATCTTTGTCATTGATGGGTAAAATCTTACGTGACCTTTGACCACTAGTGTCAGGTGACCCAACACAACGTCTTGGGTTAGTTACTTAATATTACTATTTCTTACTTATAAGATCAGAGTAATCATGCTATGATTTCATAAGATTGGCAGGGGTTAAATCGGATAATCCAGGGAGATGAGCTTGCTCTATTCTACATATTAATCAATTTGCATCAATAATTTTAATTTAATCTAATTATTAATTAATTCCATCAAGGATTGATCTGCATTAATTATACTCACTAAATACCGACTCTCCTTTTCTTTTGTTCATTTTGAGATGCGATCTCAGGTAGCCCAGTTTGACCTTAAACTTTCTACGTAGCTGAAGCTGGCCTTGGACACCTGATCTTGCTTCCATTTTCCGAAGGCTGAGAATTTTCAGATATGGGTGGAGTTCAACATACAGGAAAGAATTTGAAGGAGCCACTTAGCTGGTATTTTACTTGCTCATAACAGTTCCGGATATAATACAGTGGAGGGAACTGTTTGCGAGGAGGAGGGGACGACATGCAGACCTAGTGTGGATCACAACGCTCCCACCTGTGCTGATACGGAAGAAAGTTGCTTTTCAAACACTTGAATGGTTGCATTTTGATTATTTGGTAATAGGGTGATGATTCCTTCTTAGGAACTAACCTGTGTTCTGTGATAACAATGCCATATTGAATACGATCCTGAAAGGAATTTAAGAAAACAGAGAGACGCAATTCAGAGGCAGGAAACACAATACTTTCTCAGTTTGTTCAGCCCTTCTGTTGTTAGTCTAGAGCAGTGTCTTCAAGCATCTTATTTGATGGACTCGAGACAGCATGTTTGACCAAGGAAATTGAATTGTTCTGGATTTTCAATCCATGCATAGTGATCACTTAGTAAAAACCTAGGAAACTTAAAAAGTGGCTTAGACTTTCTGGGGGTAAATTTTTAGCCAGGAAAGAGAAATAAAAAAAAATTGACACAGTAATGAAAGAGTGGCAAGTCAAGCTAGAATAATTAGGAAGGACTGGGTGGATGCAGGTTTTGTATATATATATATACTGAATATATATACTGAATATATATATACTGAATATATATACTGAATATATAGAATATATATATGCCTATATATCAATGTATCTATATATCCATATAACCATATATCTAGATAGATAGATAGATGGATTTTTTTTTTCTAGACAGGGTTTCTCTGTATAGCCTTGGCTTCCTGGAACTCACCCTGTAAACCAGGATGGCCTTGACCTCAGGGATCAGTCTGCATACTCCTCTTGAGTGCCAGGATTAAAGGCTCATTTCACCACCACCTGACCTTGAGCGTGGTCTTAAATGTTAATTAGGAATTGGAGAACAGGAGGAAGAAAAAAAAATGTACGTAGGTGTAATGTGCACCATTATAAAATTCGTGTGTTGAAGTCCTAATTATAAACACATATAGAGGAAAGACCTTGCGAAGACACAGGCTTTAGAAAGCCATCGTCAGGCCAAGGAAGGAGACGTGGAAACAATCTAACGGTGTCAACACACCAATCTCAGTCTCCTGGCCTCCAGTGTTGTGAGAGAATAAATTCCTACTTTTTAAGTTGTAGTTTTGCAGTGCTTTGTTAAGGCAGTTTCACCAATGCAGGGGAAAGTGGCGAGCAGGGCTGTGGTCCCCAACAGTCACATCCTTAGAGGGCCAGAAAAAAAAATCAGTGGTTTGGAGCTGGAGAGACGGATTAGCTGTGAAGGGCACTGTTGGTCCTGCAGGGAATCCAGGTTGGGTTTCTAGCACCCACACAATAGTGGGGATCTCATACCCACTTCTGACTTCCCCAGGTATGTGGTGTACATACTTGTATGCAGGCAAATGCTTATACAATTCAATAAAGTAAATAATTCTAACAATAAAAAGTAAAACAATAATCATCTGGTGTTAAAGAACCTTTGGCTTCTTCAGCAAGCACACTTATGTGACATTGTTCTGGAAGAGGTGGGAATTGGCCTGGTGGGGTTTAATCACAAGTTTGGAACCGAGATGGAGCTGCACATATCCTGCTTCTAGAACTGAAGCTAGCAGTGACGTGAAGGATCCTGCCGGAGACTGAAGACGACAGCAGGGTCTGCGGCTGCAGCTCAATTGGTGGAGTGTTTGTCTAACATATAAGAGCCCACAGCTTCAAATCCCAGCACCACCTAAGTCAGGCAAGGGTGCCACATACTTGTAATCCTAGCACACAAGAGGTGGAGACAGGAGGATCAGACTTTCAAAGTTTTCCCTAACTTGCTATAGCTAAGGGTAGCTTGGACTATGTGAAATTCTGTCTCAAAGAAGGAAGGGTGAAGAGAGAGAACAAAAACCATCCCTGCTGTGAAAAACAGAAACGGAGGGAGTGCAGACATGAATTAGTTATTTAAAGTCAGAAGAGAGCATCTTTGCCAGCAAAGGGACTTTCTGAATCCACTGAAAGGATTTCAGGGCCATAGAGGTACCACTGGTAACACAAGTGTCTGAAAACAGAGCTTGTCCCCACAGGAGGTACGCAAGGGAACAGGCTGCATTTAAGGTTAAGAATGTTGATGCTAGAATTAAGATAAGCCACGAAATCTGTGAGAGAGTGACGAAGGGTTCAGGGACAAGCCAGTGTGTAGGAGATTTGGGAACCAGAGTATCTACTGCATCATTTACAACGCTGGCTGAAGTGGTGCATTCTGTCACTGCCATTACCTTGTCTTGTTCTAGAGCTGTGGGAGACTCTGATAGAAGCACCACACTTGTGTGATCAGTTTAAGGAAAGTACAGAGCAAACCATCATGCTTCATGTTTGGGTTAATATTGAAGAAATGAGGAAAAAGCGAATATCCATAGAAAGAGAATCAGTTGAGACTAATAGTTCGCTGGAGACAGGCTCTGAGCTACAACCAAGGAAGCTGAGCTTCTGGCTGGCTTTCATTTTCTGTTGCTAATAATAATCACAGTATCACAGGCAGGTATTAAAAAAAAGATTTATTTATTTTTTTCTCATGGTGCTGGTCCAAAGACTGGTAAAGGCTTTCTTCTTGGCAGGGTCCTGACATGGCACAGGGAGTCACTTCGTGAGAGACAGGAAAACGTGTGTGTGTGTGTGTGTGTGTGTGTGTGTGTGTATGCTCTGGTTTCATTCCTTCTTATAAAGCCACAAGTATTCAATCATGGGAATTTGGCCTCATGTAACCCTAGTTACCTTCTAGGGGCCCCACTTATGAACACTGTGGCAGGATAAAGTTTCCACCCTTCTAATACTTTATGATGGGGATTATATTTCAACATGAGTTTCCAGGTAGGAGTTTTGGAGGAGACAACTATGTTTGAGCTGAAGCTGCAAGTCACATGGGAATACTTACCTTAATACCACTGCATTCAATTCATGTCCTTGATGAACTCTCCCGTACTGATTTGGAGAATCTTTGCACTTGACAAATAACATTAAAAGATTGCCTAGAGCTGGAGAAATAAAAGTCAACCAATATAGCGATGACCTAGCAAAGCACACTGCCCCACCCCCACCCCCAGGACAACCACTTGGATGAGAACATGGCTAATGAACACAAATTCAGGGCTTTTCTTGGTTTTCATTTCCTCTTCTCATAGCTGCCATTGCTATGAAGATGAGTGAGTTACAGGTGTATGAAAGACCAGGGCAAAGTTTTCAACTCTATTTAGAGGCAGAGTGTTAGTGGATTGGTCAGAGGCAAAATTTAGAGTTTTTTAATTTGTTTTTATTCTTACTGAAGTGACCCAGGAATTGACACTGGTGCTATGACTTCCTGTGACCATCCAAACTCTTTAACTAGGAAGACAAAAACACGCTTAGCTGTTGCTTTTTCTTTGTAGCCGTTTTCTATGATACCACTGTTACAGGAGACGAAACTTGGAGAAGCTTAAAATGGCAGGCACTCAGGAAGCAGAGGCAGGGGGATCTCTGTGAGTTTGAGGCCAGTCTGGTCTGCAGAACAAGTTCCAGGACAGGCTCCAAAAGCTACAGAGAAACCCTGTCTCTGAAAGCCAAAAACGGAAACATACAAATTGAATGGTAGAGTAGAAAGAAAAGACATTATATAGCAAAGTTATTGAAATGTAAATCTATTAAATAGTTTTATAATAGAACTCAAATTATAAGCAGGGAAAAGCAAGTGCCACAGCAAGTATGAACTTTTGATTTCTCCAGAGTTTGTCCTAAATAGTTTGTTAAGATGAGTTGCCATCAAATCAAATCTATATTATTATATGTAGGAAGTCTAGTCTGTGAAGACAGCATTGTAAATTGGTTTAGGGAAAGCTTCATGTAAAGGTTATAGATTTAGCTGGACCTCCAAAGATGCTGCAGGTCCTCTGAGAACCTACGTCAGGCACCCAGATTTTCAACTTTGATGCTACTGATGTTTTTGGACTGGGTGATTCCTTGTTGTGGGGGGACTGCCCTGGTATGTGAGATATTTTTCAACATTTCCAAACTGTATTCACCAGATGTCCATAGGAGCCCTGTTTCCACTCTAGTTATAAGGACCAAAAATGTCTCTAAATATTATTAATGTCATTCATGTAGACTGGTTATCTGCCCCTGGTTGAGCATCTCTGATTTAATACATAAAGGCAATATAATATAATTAGAGACATTGTCTTAGTTTTAATATCTTCGCAAGCAAACCAAGTCATAGTGTTGCAATCTGGGCATAAAGGAAGTTGTTTCAAGAAGATGGCTTGATTCATCCTCCAAGAGATGTTGACTAGCCCTAGAGAAATAAACCCAGATAATGCTGACAGTTGGTACTTTGACTATTGTAAGACAGATAGCATATAACCCATACCTGTTTCACCCAGTGGTGACTGTACTTTTTCTGAGAATCCCTGAATAACACAGACACAATAATTTCTGATGAGTCACTAAAATTACAGTTTAGGAAACACGAAGCATATTAAAAATACAGCTCAAAGCCGACTCATGTTTTACTTTCCCACTTCAAATACCCAGTGAATTTCTATTTCTTCCACTTGCACTGATTTCTGTAAGTCTGCTAGGCTGACTTTTAGTCATCTGCGGGGCTAAACAGCAGGGGGTATGTCTGGTTAGGACTGACGAGGCAGCCCCGAGTCGTTTTAAAATTTATGCTCAAAGAAGGAACAATTATAGAAACTCGAACCACTGAAAACATTCGCCTTATGAAAACAGGAAACAAAAGAAAAAAAAGAGGCAGGCCAGCATAAACGTTTATGTATATGCAGAATGTATGTAACATATGCATTTACTGTTATACAGATCTGGATCCTCTGTTCTTAACAGGTGAGCTATCTCGTCAACCCCAGAATTTATGCTTTCTATGTCCTCCTTTTCCTTAATGTTACCATTTCCACCTCACTATCTTCTTATAGCACCCAGTGGCACCATCCTAGGTGTGGCACTACCCACGTGGAACTGCGTCCTCCGACACCTATCACCAATCAATACATTGTGCTGCTCACTGACTTTCCGCGCGGCCAATCTGATTGGGGCATTTTCTCAAGTGAGTTTTTCCTCGAAAACAACTGTAGCTTGTGTCAATTTGACTTGTGTCAACTAGCCAGCATATATAGTAAAGGGTAACATGTACTGAAGACTTCATAGCTCTACCTACAGAGTTATATCGCTAAATGCACCACAACTGTTATTTCAATAAGCCTCTAATAATAATTCTACAGAGTAGATATCATTTATTTTCATTTACAAAGTAAGACGAGGCTTTAAAAGGTTATGCAACTTGCTCAAGGAGATACTGTTGTCAGAGCAACATTACAAACAAGAGCTGTCTGCCTCGGGTTATGTATCTTGTCTTCAGCGACTGATTCTACCTCCTGGGTAACTCAGTTCTATCAGTGCTGCAGTTATCAGGGCGGTTGGATCACTTTCTTTTCTCTCTTGTTTTTGTTTTTTTTTTTGGTGCCCAGAATCCAGCCTAGGGACTGACATGAGTCAAGTGAGCCCTCGGCTCACAGCCCCAGCTGAATCAAGTTTTATAGCTAAAGAAGCAGCGGTTACTTACTCAGGGTAAATCCTAGCACTGCTCCCACTTTTCACGAGGTTCTTGTCCTGTGTGCTCTTTATGAGGGGAGCCCTTAAGCTTTTGAAAGGTGGTGTCTACTTACCTGGGCTGTTCTCAAACTTGTGACCCCAAGTTATTCTCCTGCCTCAGTCTCCCTTGTAATTGGAGCTACAAGCATGCACTGGTGTGCCTTGTTCTGATTTTGCTTAGTCTCACAAACTCAAACTTCCTTTTTATATTTAGTGAAGCCTGCCAATCAATCAAAATTTAGAATTTGTAAATTTTAAGAGGAACAAATTTGAAATTCTGACCAAATGTGTTTTTATAAATAGAAATGATCTTTTCAAATGTATCTCATGATAGATTTTCAAATCTTCTAAGGTTAACTGGAGTGTTTGTCATTGTTGTTTTGAGACAGGATCTTGCTATGTAGACGAGGATGGCCTTAAACCCATTCCGTAGCTCATGTTTGTCTTATGATCCTCCTGCTTTGACCTCCTGAATCCTGAAATTACAATTATAAACCATCAAATTGGGTTTAAACTGAACATTTTACTTATATTTACTTGCTATTTTCTGGAAATTATTTTAAGAATAGAAGTGGTGTGTGTGTGTGTGTGTGTGTGTGCATGTGTGTGTGTGTGTGTGTGTGTGTGTGTATGAATGTGTATAGCGACCAGAGGTCAATGTTGGCTGTCTTCCAAATTGCTCTCTACCTCACATTTTGAGACAGTGTGTCTCACTGAACCTAGAGTTCATCCATTCTGCGAGAGTGACTGACCAATCCACCTGTCTCAGCGCTGGGGGTTAGATACTCCCATCATAGCACCCGGCTTTTATGAGAATTCTGGGGAGTCAGATTCAGATGCTCATGCTTGCAGATCAGGAATTTTACAGGCTAATCCATTTTCCAGCCCTGTGAAAGTATATTTTTTGCATAGAGAGTGTTTTTATTTGTATCTAAATAAAAATTGTTTTAGAAGATAAATTAATAAGTAGAAGGAAGACATGAAACATTGGTTTGTATGCGGGTGCCTGTGGAGGTCAGAAGAGACGGTCAGATCTGGAGCTTGCGTTACAGGCAGCTGTGAGCTGCCCGATTGGGGAGGGACAAACTCTAGTTTTCTGCAAGAACATCAGGAAATTAACCAAGTCCCTGGAAACTTAACTGATCAATCTTTTACCCATTTCAACTACATCTTCCTCCAATAGCTTAATTTGGCCTGACTTCTACTCTTAAATCTACATTTTTTTTTTCATGTGTTCTGACTCCATCCTTTTGGGTACTTTTAAAGAAAATGGTAATGGAAAAAGTATGAGCTGAAATTTTCATATCTTCCCTTCTGTATGCCAGTGGGAAGTATAGGACAGAGGGCACAGCAGTTATGGTTGTTGGTTTGGGAATGCTCCTGGATAGTTATAATTTGTATAGCACAACAGAGATAAATGAATGAGGCTCTGGGATTTCTCAACCCGTGCCCCGTGGTTTTGTTACAAACACGATCTGAATACGATGTTCTTTTCTAACATCAGATAGAGACAAAAGCAGCTAAGATATCTGGGGACTTGCATCCTGACCACACAGGATAATAACAGATGCTGATAACTGTGGCTTTGCTCACTGGACATTCCTTGAGGCACAAAAGTTACGGAAAGATTACTGTTCAAAATTGTAATGCCCAGGAAAAGAGAAAGCTGCTTCTTGTAAGGAAAAGATCAAGGGAGGTTTTACATGCGGGAATGTTTACTTTTCAGAGGTGCCCAGAGAATGGCTTGAGCGCTGTTGGAGATGCCTGTGAGCTGAACTCACTCCTCAAGGAACAGATGACTGTTAACAACGGTCGTAACCTCACGTAGTCCTTTCTCACCCACCTTTTAGTGGGACCGCCAAGGATCAGAGCAGCAGCTCACAGGTGGCTGTGTGTGTGTCTGTAATTTAAATCTTGTTAAACACATAGGTTCCTATAAAAGTTCTTCTTAACAGGTCTGAGGTGGGACCAGGTGTCTGTTTAGAGTATTCCAGAGACAGTGGTACAGAGACCACCAGAGCCGCATTTTGTGAAAGTCTATGCAGGTCATAAAATCCTGATAGAGATCTGGGCAAGCTCATAGTTATATGCCTCTGCTGGGAGAAAGTGGAATTTGAATTTCGTTTTGACATTCTTATACAGATATCTAAAGTACCTTGCTCATAGGCCCCGCCCCATGACCTATCTTCTTCTCCTCTACTCCTAAACAAAAGGAGCTCTTTATACACAAAACACATAGCTAGCATCATGGAGTCCTGAAATCAAAGTTAGAAGAGACCTTAGAAAGTGACCTCACGTTACTCAACTGTTAGACTGATAATTTCTAAAATAATTTCATAATGGGGATTCAGTGAGTCCTGTGGTATCTAGTCTGGTTTGCCCTCAGTCATTACGGTGCTTACCCACGTACCGAGAAGAAATTTATGGATCACATTATTTCTTCTTTAGTGCAGTATACATGTTTTCTAGATTTTTTTTTAATACTTAATCTTAGCTAAAAGCCTAGAGGGGGTGCTTCACAGATTTTTTTTAAGAAGGAGAATTAATCATGCTACAAAAGTATTCGTTCAACTATGCTCATAGCAGCATTATTTGTAATAGACAGAACCTGGAAACAACCTAGATGTTCTCAACTGTAAAATGGATAAAGAAAATGTGGCACATTTACACATTAGAGTACTACTCAGTGGTATAAAACAATGACATCTTGAATTTTGCATGCAAATGGATGGAATTAGAAAACACTATCCTGAGTGAGGCAACTCAGATCCAAAAAGATGAAAATGGTATGTACTCACTCATTACTGGATGCTAGCTATAAACAAAGGACGTTGAGCCTATAGTTCATGATCCTAGAGAAGCTAAGTAATAAGGGGAACTCCAAGAAAAACATATATAGATCCACCTGGAAATTGGAAACAGACAAAATTTCCTGACAAAATTGGGAGCCTGGGTGTTGTAGGGAGAAGGGAGGGTATAAGGGGAACAAGAGGGGAGAAGGGGAAGGGTTGAGGAGAACTTGAGGGAATGGGATAATTGAGATGGAGGAAGGACAGAGATGAGAGCAAGGAAAGAGATATCTTAATTTAGGGAGCCAATATAGGGTTAGCAGAAACCACAAGGATGACCCCAACTAAGACCCTAGGCAATAGAGGAGAGGGGCCCCGAACTTAACTTGCCCTGTAGTCAGACTGATGATTATCTTAAATATGACCATAGAACCTTCATCCAGAAACTGATGGAAACAGAGGCAGAGACCTACATCAGAGCACTGGACTGAGCTCCCAAAGTCCAGTTGAAGAGTGGAAGGAATGAGAACATGAACAAAGAGGTCAAGACCATGATGGGTTTACCCACTGAAACAGTCTACCTGAGCTAATGGGAGCTCACCAACTCCAGCCAGACTGGGAAGGAACAAGAATAGGACCAAACTAGTCCATTTGAATGTGGTTGACAGTTGCATGGCTGGGGCAGACTGAGGGGCCACTGGCATGGGCACCAGGATTTATCCCTGTTGCATATACTGGCTTTTTGGAATCCTATTCTCTTTGGATGTATACCTTGCTCAGCCTAGACATAGTAGGGAGGGCCTTGGACCTTCCACAAAGCAATGTGCCTTACTCTCTCTGAAGATTGAATGGGGTGGGGTGGGAGGGTGTGTGGAGGGAATAGGAGGAGGGGAAGGAGTGGGAACTTGGATAGGTATTTTTTAAAAATCTAATAAATAGAAAAAAGAAAAAGAAAAAAGGAGACTCAGTGAAATATTACTCCAAAGTCAAAAAAGGAAAATTCCAACCATTCCTCCAAAATGAAGCTTGTCCGATACTATGTGTTTACAAGATATTAATGTGAGTTCAGAATTACACATTTCAAATCAATCTCATTCACAATCTAGACTTCATAGCCAGAACTGCCACTAAGAATCAGAATTCTTGGCTGTATGCAGTCTTCCTATCTTTCTTTCTCAAATTAAAGTGAGTGTAAATAAATGTTCTTCAACATGATTTGCCCCTCTCCAAGACAGCAATATGCTTTAGAAAATGTGAAGATTAGCATTGCCTAAAAGTAAGTGTCTTCTTGTGTGTCCAGTGAGTTCTTCTTCCTTTGGTAAGCCTTCTCACACTTTTGGCATTTGACTGCTGTTTTCTTTGCACAGGGCATTTTACTCAACCAAATGTTTGATTCCTTATTTCTCTAATCAGCTGAGTTATTTTATAGGTGTGCTTCTTTTTTGTGTATAGGAGCCCCAAGAATGCAAGACAAATGTTTAATTTCATTCGTTCTCTTTATTCAGTTGGTATGTGCGTGAAACTGGATCTCTAGATAGGCTGGTCTAGACTCCGGACTTGTAAGCCTTCGGCTATAGTTCCCCAAATGCTAAAATTATAGGCAAGTGCTACCACGCCTGGCTTTACAGAAAACTGTTGGGCGGGGGTGGGCTCTTTCCATTTCTATAATTTCAGTGTCAAATCTCCAACAGTACATTACCATTTGAGTAGAAGAAGCAAGAGCTGTGAAGTCACAGGGGAAAGATACACCAAATGACTCATCATTTTCTGAAACTCAAAAGTAGTAGAGTCAGTGAGTGTTAGCCTCATTATGGCAAAGAGGACTGAGTTTCAGGAGGCACCATGGCTGGGTGATTTAGATGCAGCCTCTGCGTGCCCAGAGCAAGGCAGAGCTGTGAGAACAAGTTAGGATGCCTGCTTGTTGAGCTGTACTGGTTCAGAGGACACTTATTTCCGTCCTCCCTGCTCCCGAGATCCCGGGCTTATTTTTCCCCAATATTTACAGGACTTGCAGGGGTCCACAAGGTTTCTTTGGTGACTACTTCCTTTGTTACTTTTGGAGGTGTGCTCATATTCTTGGCATAGGTATTTTTAAAGCAGCCTCAAAACCCATGATTTAAGTGTGCTGGAATGTCTAGCTTTGGTGGAACTTTGTGAACCACGGCTTTGTAGACTTGCTACCAAAATTGGAATTTTCACTTCCCAGAAAGCATCTTAAGCTACTTAAAGCTTTACTCTAGAATAATTTTTTTTCCATAGCGAGATATAGTTGCTAAGTTCTAAAAGTACTTTAATTAGATGTAATTTGGTTAAATAAAAGTACACATCTTTTAAATTTGCAAGCCTTTGAAGAAATTAAGCTTCATTTCTGTAGCTTATCCCCTAGTGGCATTGTGTGAAAGGGACCTGCGTGGCTGTGATAGATTAATGACCTGAACATCACACTCCGCCTGCAATATTAGCTGTTTTTCTTTGAACTGTTTAGAATATTGCAGTGTTTTGAGATTGAGGAGGTTTTTCTCAGATTTTAGGCAGTCTTTTCTTCCCTAATCCTGGCCTTCTGGGTTTTGAGAGATATTTTCACAACTGAGGAGATTTTTGTGCAATAGCAGGCCTAGCTGGTAAGTGCGTTGGGGAGATAGGATGCCATTTTAAAGAACTCCTGAGAGTCAAGCCCTTAGACCAATGATGGTTGTTACCCTGTGGGTTGGGACTTTTTCGGGAGGGATGTCAAGTGACCCTTTCACAAAGATCACCTAAGACCATTGGAGAACACAGATATTTACATTATGATTCATAGCAGTAGCAAAATTACAGTTATGAAATAATTTTATGGTTGGGGTCATCACAACATGGGGAATTGTCTTAAAGGGTTGCAGCATTAGGAACATTGAGATCCACTGCCTTAGACTTTGTGGAGAATGAATTATTCTTTTCTCTAGTTGGTGGCTAAGGAAAACTTACACATTAAGTCTCCTTACTTAAAAGGAAACTTCAAAGCTGCTTGGCAAAGCAATCACACCAGCTCTGGGAACCAAGAAAAAACAGACTCCAGTTTTTAGAAAGAGAAGTCGCTAAGGGTCCATGTGAGAAAGCCATTAGCTGATGAGCAGGGCAGCCACACAGGGGGAGATTTGCCTGTTCCCACGCTTCTGGACAGGAGATGAGGAAAATAGAGAGTGAACAACCGCTATGGAGGTGGAGGGAGGGAGATGGGTTTGGCTCATCTGAGTCGATTTCCCATCTATAAGGGAGAAACTCAGTTCTGCGAATGCCTCTCTGTCCATTGGAGAGCTTGACGAATATCTAGACCTGTGGTAATGAGGTGACAGGCACAAGCCTTCTTTTATTTGGAACATTATTTATGGGACAACTGGGAAAAAATGACCACACACGCACGTAGCCCCCAGACAACCAGCAATAAAGTGGTGAGGCATAAGTCTTTTCTTTGTAATCTTGTGCACATAGTGACTGGAAAATATTACTACACCAACATGCACATGCTCATAAAGCATACACAGACACACACACACACCACACATATACATACACTCCTATCTGCCACACATCCCCCCACATGCATATATATACATACACACACTCCACACATATGCCACACGTACATACACACATACACCACACATATACCCAGTAACTCACACACTCCAATACATTTTTACACACACACACACACACCCCACATACATTCCCCTACCACACATACTACAGACACCTAATATTCTACCTCCCATATCTATGTGCATAGGGCATGAACATATACATACATATACACGACTTATACACTACATATACACTCTGGTCTCCTCCCAACACTTCCCAATCTGAGCCCTAGAGAATCTTCTTACTTAACCAGACTACTTCTCTTGCTTAGCAGAGAATTCTTTTGGATCAGTGTGTGTGGTGTTTACGTTTTCTCCATATAAAGTCTTGGCTTTGGGGGAGGTTCATCTATAGTTGATAAGTAATTAAGTATAGATGAGAGAACTATTTTATTTATTTTCTTTGAGATTTGCAGGGCTCCTCACGGCACCAATGCCATCAACACAGTCACGCTATAGTAAGCTGCAACGGCAGTCCGGTTTCACGAGACTGTAGTTTTGAGCACTTAGGCGTCTCTCAATATGTCATTGATACATACGGGCACTGTTCTTGGATTCAATATGGCTTTTGGAAAGTATGAAAAGTCCTGGAAGAGTTCTTCTGTTTCTTTCATTTCTGCCACTTGCATGCATTTGAACATCGGCAGTAAACGTTCTCCAGATCAATGTCCTAAGGGACTAGTCCAGCCTATTCTGGTAGTGGACTATTGTAAGCTTAAAGATAATAAGCTCATGTTTGGTCAGATTTCCATTGATAAGACAAGATGCTGGTGGCAGCATTACCATTGTTCTCAGGTCCTTACTGTGCCAGAGAACTCCTAGGCAGCGAGCCTTTCTAAACCTTAGGACCCCTAGCGCCTGTTGTTTTGTGCCTCACTCTTGCCACTTTGTCCCCTCTAGAAGCCCAACCGCAGGTCCCTGTTCCCCCTTCTGATTTTAATAGACATTAAAAGTGCCTTACCAGAGTCAGACAAAGGATCATTTTCCCTGAATGATTAACACTATTAAGGTGAGAAGCTACTTACATAAATTCATTTGTCTGAGCTCAGTGCGTACATGTGTTATGAGTATTTGTTGGGACCATTTGGAGTCTTGCCCTCCAGCTGCTCTTCCCTGCTAGAGATCTTTACTTTCCTTCTGATTTGAGTCACTGAAAGCTGTGTCAAAGTTGTTTACCAGCTCTGCTTCACGAGCACGTGTTGCCTTGGCCTTGAGGATCAGAGGATAAGGTTTTCACCTGTTGGCCCACCTGACTGTTGGGTATATAAGCCTCTATGGTGCTATTGAATAAAGGGCTTCTTACCAGTGACTAGAGGTCCGTGTCTCTGTCTTTCTGTCTGTGTTTTTTTGTGTGTTTCAATTTCCAGCCCCTTGCCCGAAGCTCAGAAGCTCGCGAACTGTATGGTAGCGCATAGAGCGCAAATAGGCATTGTGCGCTGCAAGTATCTGGGGTGACACTTCCATTTAAGTTGGTGGACTTTGACCAAGGATGATTGTCCCATGATACTGGTGGGTCTTCTACAACCAATTAATGACCTAAATAGGATAAAAATCTGACCTTAGGCTTTCTGTGCATTTGAACTTTGAAGTTTGTTGTTCCCTAGTTCTTGAGGTTGGTGGCCTTGGACTTAAACTACAACATTGGCTCCTCTCTGAATATCCACCTTGAAGATTTGGGACTTCCTAGCCCCCATTACCAAGTGAGATAATTCCTTTAAAATAGATCAGTTTTGAGACAAATATGCTGGCACACTCTCTGTAATCCTAGTACTCGGGAGGCTGAATTATCAGGACTGTACATCTGAGTCCAGTCTGGGCCTTAATCTTCCAAACTGCATGGACATAGGGATCACTTTCTCTCTCTGTACGTGTCCTATCAGTCGTGATTCCCTGGAGAACCATGACTAATACGCAGGGCATGAGTACCAATGTTTACTCAGTGCAGGATGTGTGTCAGGCATTCTCCACACCTTAACTCAGAATCTACAGGCAAATTAGAAGTAACCGAGTTCCAGAAAAGTTAAGGAAGATGCTCTTAACCACTTGGATATTTTCCTGTTGTTCTGTCTTCCTGTCCCCATCTTACAAGGAAAGTAACTGAAATTATGAATCCATTTTTTTTTCTGGGGCGGGGCAGGGGGTTGTTTCTACTTTCTTCAAATTCTTCTTAAAGCCAATGTCTAATTAGACCGTCAAAATGCTTTCTAGGACAGGTTATAGCTCTGTGGTAGAACATTTATCTAGCATGTGTAAGGTTCGAGTTCAACCCTCAGCACTGAAAACAATTCTGTTTTCATGGACTGAAATGTTGTCTAATTCTAGAATAAGAGTATCAAGCCAATTGTGAGCTCTAAGTGGAGTTGTAATTTCATGCTTTGATATCCCAACCCCATTGCTAAAATTCTTCTGCATTTAATATTTAGCTCCAGTTGACTCATCCCCATTCCTGTACAGTGTTTCAGAGAATAACAATAGCATAGCTCATTTACCTGTACTGCTACTACTACTAGAGAGTACCAAGACTAAATGATACTGCTAAGAACATTATTGCATCTGGAGGCTGACGTGCCGCTTGGTTACCTACTGTCCAAGAGTGAGACTAGTGTGCCCAAAGTCAGGCGCACTTCCGTCAGATAATGCCAAACAGAACTTCAAATTACTTGATTCACTTTATGCTTGCCTAGCACGTATAAGAGCTCCCATGACCCCGCATCCCCATGGGATTTTTAGTTCTTTGAAACTTTGGCCAACCTTGCATTTTGTAGTAGAATTTCACTGTAGTTTTAAGACACCTTCCCCTGAGTGCTATTAAGAGTGCATTTCTACATACTTGTTTGCCTTAGGAATCTTCTCTTTAGTTAAGTGGTCGTTCCATTCTTTGTCTTCATTATTGGATTGTTAATTTTTTTTTTTTGCTAATCAGTAGGAGATGTTTCATATACATTTAAAAAAATCTAAGTTTTTGATGGATAAATACTTTATGGTGATATAACTTTAATTTTTAAATTCTCTAATAGTTGGTTCCTGCCACATAATACTTAATAGAATTTTTTAAATATAGATTTTTTTATTCAGTAGCACTGCTATATTCTATCAATGGGTCTAAATTTTCCCATGAATTCTTGTGTATTTTCTATGTGAGCACGATATTATTCATGGCTACTAATAATTTTTCCTTACCACTCCTTATATATTTAATTTATTTTTATGTCTACCATGCTTATAATAACTTCTAGTAGTTTGTTGGAATAGAAGTTGCATACATAGTTATTGTTGTTTTAAATCACAAGAATAAATCTATCTATCTACACATCTATTATCTACATAATCTAATCTACCTATTAATCTAATGTAATTAATCTCATGTTCTTATCTAATCTAATCTATCTCACCTTTCTATCTAATCTATCTATATCTATCTATCTATTATTTTATTATTCTCAACATCAAATTCAAGGTTTCATGCATACTAGGCAAGGGCTGAATCACCTAGATACATATCCATCTAAATAATAGCTTTTAAAACCTGGTTACAGATCATTTTCATGATTTCTTTGTCTGATGATAACAGTACTTAGTAAGATAATAGACAGTTAAGTTCTAAGGCAGCAGAATGAAGAAAAATAGACATCAAGAAAAAATAATAAACAAGAAAACAGATGTGCAATTATTATTAACCAAACTATAGTTAGTTCCTTGAAACTCCAATGAAATTGGTAAATACTTCTCAGGATGGGTTTTATAAAGCACACACACACACGCATACACAAAAAAAGGAATTCTCAGCAATGAGAAAGATAGCATAGCTATAGATGCTGTCCTGTAGATAGTAAGAGGCATTATGGAGATGGGGATCACCAGTTAAAACCCTTGGTACAACAATTCCATCTCCAGTTGTGTTATTTGATTTCTATTTCTACCAAATATTTGAAAAGGAAATAGTGCCCATCTCAAACAAACTTTCAGAAACCAAAAAATAAATGACTCTACTCTCTAACTCTGTGGCACCAGGCTGCTTAAACAACCAAAGGAGACTACTACCAATTCTAGATTTATTTCTTAATCAAGAAATGTTTTACTTTCATAGTTGAATATTTATAATGTTTATGAACATGCTATGATTATCCTTCATGTGTATTTTAGAATTTCTACCATTTGTAAAGGAACAGTAAGGCATAATAAATGGGTGGGCAAGAATCAAATAAGGAAAAGGTGGTTTGTAAGGCTTACTAAAAAAATTTCTATTTACAGCAGATGGAGACCATTACCTAAAGCCACAACTAGCCAAAACCAGAAAACCACCAACAGAGGGGTGCCCATCTACAGCATGACCTGCCTGAGGGCTGGGGACCTTTTCAGAAGACAAGGCAAAGAGGACCAGAACATCTGCTGGAAGATGGTGTCTTCTAAAAAGAGCAGGGAAGCCGCACCTATGAAATTTCAACAACATGATTATCTAAACAAGATCTGCAAAATCCCAAGTGACATGCCAACATGGAGAGTGGAATTCTCACAAAGCTTTACTTCCCGAAGAAGAGCCACGGGCAACTAAAGATTGCTGAGAAAGGGGCAATCAGTCTATTCCAGGAGTGAGCCCTCTGATGGGCTACTCAGTCTCAAGATGTTAGCCCTAAACACAAAGGAACAACACCAAACAATTTCTGCAGATTGTGTTTATAAAAATTATCTATACACATATATGAAACAATTATAATTAAAGATTAAGAGGCCAGGAATTCGAGGAGGAGGGGGAAAGACATGGGAGGAACTGGAAAGAGGGAAAGAGTGTTATAAATGCAGTAGTCACATATTAAATTCACAGAGAATAATAATTATAAAAGCTGATGTAGGAGAACGGAAGTACTGAAGAGCATTAGTGGGGCCGGGGCAGTGTGCTTGCGTCATCTACCCTTACTAATCGTTGCTGGTACAAACGGGGCTCCTAGCCCCATACTGTGAGATAGGGAGACTATTTTCTCTTGATTAGTAAGTTTCAAGGGCATGACGTTCAGGTCCTAAAAAAGGGGGGATATTCTTGCATAGTAGATTTGTATCTCAAAGGCACAGAGAAAAAATTTACAACTGTAGCTTTTTTTTTTTTTTAAAAAAAATGAAGATGAGAAGATACAATGATCTACTGAAAGGAGGTTAGAGGCCTACTTACAGTTTTGCCAAACGGAGAGGAACAGAATGGTAAGGTCATTTGGATCAGTGCTTGATGTAACACTGGATTTAAATTCTGTCAGAAACATACAAGAATGGAAGGGGAAATTACAGGCTAGTTCTGCTCCTAAATATGGAGATAAGAATTTTATGCAAAACTTCAGTAAGAAAAAAATGAGCAAACAGAAAAGATGACATATTGTGACCAGATATCACAGATGCAATACTAGGAAATAAATTCTTTTAGTTTACAGCAGGAACAGGTTAAAGGAAGAATATGTGACCCTCCCAATGTACGCAAGTAAAGAGAACTTGTCAGAATTCAGCATCCAGTCTGATGAAAACAGTTAAAGCTGGAAATCGATGAGAAGTGCTCTGAGTTAATAGGGGGCCTTTATAAAAATACGTTAGCTTCACATCAACGTTTGCTCTTTTACAGAGCATAGATGTTTTAATGAACATCATTTTGCAATTAAGACATGGGATACTTAAAAACAATTGCATCATCACTTACAAATGTTTCGGTGGTGAAATATATGTATGTTGACCAATGCATTAAGAAAAAGCAACCATGGCAACACAAAGCAGTTCCACAGAGCATTTATAATGTCCATGGTTTTCCCTCCAAAACAACTTGTTTTCACAGATTTACGTAACAAATGAACACAGTCTTCAGATTCCAAAATACACACAGAACCTCTGATGGCAGACACTGGTGCTCAGGGTGGAGGAAAACAACTGTTGTTTTGTCTAACAACAAATCTCAGGAGATTTTGTTCCAACAGATGATTTTAGTTGTCATTCAATTTCCTTCCCTTATTGACTGAAACGCAGGATACTTCAGCACACGTCAGTGTTCCGATTGCCAAACACTCTGTTTAATGAGACCCCGTGCAGCTGATAAGGCCACTTCTTCTTAGCAATGCACATCGGCCTGCACACATTTATGTGCATGGATGCTCTGTCCCCAGTCATAAAACCAAAGACAAGGACATTGTGGCCATGGCAGCAGTGGGATGAGATCTTGCTAGATGATGAAAGTTAAGTCACACTCTGCTCCCCAGAATCCTGTGAGAACTGTTGGGTCCTTTGCCCTGGAGAAAATGAGTAAACAACCTCATTTCTGGAGTCAGGGACCAGTCCCTCTCTTAGTGAGAGGTGAGCAGCTATTTGGCAGTGATGGCCACCATGCTGACTAGAACGAAATGACCATCATCAATAAGATGTTTTTTGTTGTTTTTATGGAGCTATACATTTCTCTCTGCTCCCCTCCCTGCCTCCCCTTTCCCCTTCTGCCCTCTCCTGCGACTCCCTTGCTTCCAATTTACTCAGGAGACCTTTTCTTTTTCTTCTTCCTATGTAGATCCATGTATGTTTGTCTTAGGGTCCTCTTTGTTCTAGGTTTTATCTAGGTTCTCTGGGGTTGTGGACTGTAGGCTGATTTTTCTTTGCTTTATGCCACTTATGAGTGAGTATGCATTATATTTGTTTTTCTGAGTGTTAGTGAGTATTAGTTAGTGAGTAATCAATAAGATTTTAAAAAGCTTCTTTTTTGTTTGGCAAAATCTAGTTCTAAAGTTTGAGTTAGCTATTTATATACATTTTTCAATGATTGTATGATTCTAAGAAAATTATCTAAACCTTCAAGTTAAAATACTAGAATTGTAGGACATGATTTATGTAGCTTATCATTGAAACTCATGCATGCTAGCAGCTTTGCACATGTATTTAAGGAATGTATGCCAATCATTTCTTGCTGTAAGATAAAATTAATACACAAGTTTCATATTGTACTCCACCATCATCATGGTGACATTTCCAAGGCTTGTGTTTGACAAGACTAAGTCAAACATAAGATATATGACTACCTCCTTCATAAAACACTCAACTGGATATTATAGTATATGTAAGAACTAAAACTAAGCCAAAGGGTATAATGATTTGAAAAGAAAAACAGAATTATTTTTATTTATAGATTATTAATTTTGAGACCAAAATATTATTTACTTGCAAAACCGTGCAACAAAGATTTTACCAGTTTGGCTTTCTTTCTCATTATTGCTTTTAACAAAGATGATTTTGTTTATGTGGTTATTCTGGCTTTCTTTTTAGACTTTGCTTGGTGAATCTTTTCCAAATATGTAACTTTTAACCTGTCTGTAACTTTGCACTCTAGTTATTTTTGCATATCATGGTCATTATTTATTTTTGCCACTGTATGTTGTACTTTTTCTTTGTACCAGCTGTGTGGATTCCCTTTCTTATATAAATTTTAATTTTCAAAATTTATTTTACTCCATTAGTTTATAAATGGCTGATATAGAAGTTGGGACCCTTAGCACTGAAATGGCATTTAGCACCTGTGCCTCCTCTTTGTGGATTACTGTATAGAGTTTTAATGTATTTTTTCAACAATAAGATACCGTCACTTTTTATACAGAGGACTTTTAAATTTACTCATGTATTTGCTAATTTCTGTGTTTTCCCAATTTTTTTTGGCTGCAAAAAATATGTATTCATTTGAGAGAGTGTGCTCTGTGGCTAAACTGCGTCCACTACAACTTCCTGTTTTTGCAAACCGGTGGTGAGGACTCTCACCTTCGCTCTTCTAAAAGTCCTGTTGACGACTTCCTGCATCACCATGAAGAGAAGTTAGCATCAGAGTAATTGTTGCTCCTTGAACAAGAGGTCCTTACTAGTGTTGAAATATCATTTGTTTTGGCTTTTCGTATTTCACTATGACATATCTGAGTGAGACGAACAACCTGTTTCCTGGGATGTCTTCAATCTCTGGAATTTATGCTGAATACTCTTTTCTAAGTTTGTGACAGTCCCAGCCTGTAGCTGCTCTAGCACTGAGCTGCGTACTCATTTGCTTTCCTTTTTGGCGACTCTCCAGTCAGACACAGTGTAAGTTGTCACTGCCTCCTCCACAGCTGTCCTGTGGGCCTATTCTACGCATTGTCTCTCTGTGTGGTCTTATGGATAACTTGTTTTGCTGTCTTCTAATTTACCAGTGTTTTTCTCCCCCCGCTGTGTCTATGAGTACCTGTCCATTGAGCTTAAAGTTTCTTGTATTGAATTTTCTTTCATAGATGGAGCACTGGCTGGCTTTGTGTGTCAACTTGACACAAGCTAGAGTCATTAGAGAGGAAAGAATCTCAGTTGAGGAAATGCCTCCATGAGATCCAGCTGTAAGGCATTTTCTCAATGAGCAATCAATAGGGAAGGCCTCATGGTGGGTGGGGCTATCTCTGGGCTGGTGGTCCTAGGTTCCACCAGAAGACAGACTGAGCATGCCAGGGGATTCAAGCCAGTAAGTAGTATCCCTTCCATGGTCTCTCTATCAGCTCCTGATCCAGGATCTTGCTCTATTTGAGTTCCTGTGCTGGTTTCCTTGAGGGATGAACAGTAATGCTGTATAAGCCAAATAAACCCTTTCCTCCCCAGCTTGCCCTTCGGTCACGGTGTTTGGTCGCAGCAATAGAAACCCTGACTAAGACAGATGGTCTGTTTGGTTTGTCCTCACATCTGTGCCCTACTTTTCAGGAGTTTCTGTTTTCATGAACATGAGTTCTTTCCTTAAACAAGGTTGAGTAGAATTTCAAAGCCTGTGATTGATTGATTATTGTGATGTCTGTTTGGTTTCATTCCTGCAACTCTTAAACAGTGTAGGCCTTCTAAAGCTGTGTCTCCTCATAGTAGATTTATAGTAAACACTTAGTGCATGAGTAAACACAATTCCATTTCTCGCTGTTTCCATGGGTTTTCTTGACTTTGTTACTTAGTACATGTTTACTTCATGCTTCTTCCAGCTCCTGCAGATTTGGTGCTATAACTTTCTTAATCTCTCTGGTCTGAAACTTCCTTCTAAAAACTTCCGTGAGGGCTGGAGAGATGGCTCAGAGGTTAAGAGCATTGCCTACTCTTTCAAAGGTCCTGAGTTCAATTCCCAGCAACCACATGGTGGCTCACAACCATCTGTAATGGGGTCTGGTGTCCTCTTCTGGCCTGCAGGCATACACATAGACAGAATATTGTATACATAATAAATAAATAAATATTTAAAAAAATAAAAACTTCTGTAAGTTTGCAAGCGTTTGCAAAGACACTTGGTATTTGAAGAGTAGTTTTACTAGAGATAGCTCAGTGTGTATGAGTGCTTGCTTTGAAAGCTTGCAGGTCTGAAGACCTAAGTTCAGCTCTCCAGCACCCATGGTAAGAGCTGGACATGGCTGCAGATGTCTATAACTCCAGTGTTGGGGGAAAAGACAGGCAGATAGGAGAGCTCACTGGGCAGAAAGTCTGTTCAAAACAAAGACCTTTCGGTTCGGTGAGAGACCCTGCCTCCAGGCGATAAACTGGAGTAATAGAAGACACCTGAGGACTCTTTCTGGGCTCTGCATACGTACCTATGGGCATGCAAATCACATGTATATCACACACACATACACTCACCATTCATACCATACACATCTTACAGACACACCTACACATATAGTTTTACTTGGAATTTGTGTGACATTTTTTCTCTCTTCCTAGTAGAATATTATCTGAATAGCATAGAAGACCATTACCAGACATCAAAATTAATATTTTTATCTTTTCTGAGAAAAATTCAAATTCTACAATACCTTATCTATAATAACCAATAAACTTATATTCTACTTTGGTCTGGTTTTTAATTATATTCTTTCTTTAGCTCAAATGTCAACATTGCTATTTTCATGCTATTATATCGTCAGGTTTGCCTGATTTACACACACCTGCCAGATTTACTTGCTCACCACTCTTCTTGTATCTCAGACTGTTTCTGGACTAATATTGTATCTCTCTGACTGTCTTCCTGCCTGTCTACCTGTCCCTTTAGTGTTCCATTCAACTATTTGAAGAGATTACAGGATTCTCTTCCAATGTAACTGCAGCTGTTACTATCATTCTGCTTTTCTTTTGTGTGTAACTTCATGTTTCCAGATGTGGACTAATGTGTCTCTAATTTTGTGTGTTAGGAATACATCGCAATGTCTAAATCTGTGTACTTTCATGCTTTTAGAGTTTCATAAATTGTAATGTTTGGTCTGGGAAGATGGTTTTGCAGGGAAAGTGCTTGCCGTGCAAGCACGGGGATCTGAGTTCGGATCCCTGCACACATGTAAAACTGGGTGCAGCAGCACTTGCATGTAATCCCTGTCCTGGGAGGGGGACACAAACAGAGACAGGTGGACTTGCTGACCAGTGATGCTACCCAAAACAGGAAACTTTGGATTCGGTGAGAGACCGTATATAAATAAATACAATGGAGAGAGAAAGAGAGAGAAAGATACCCTTCAATCTGTGAGCCCCACGTGCCTATCTCTCGGTGCATACACCTGCATGCATGTGACTGTAGCATTAGTACAAATTGGAGTACTCCAGCCATTTAAAAAATCCTCTTATGCCTCTTATGACATTTTTTTTCCATTCTCTCATTCTGGAAATCTAAGTCTTTCATTTGTTGGTCTTTTCCTCTATACTGCCTTCATATTTTTTTCATCTTTGGCTCTTTGCCTATACAGTCTTTATAATTCCTAAAATATCTCAAGATATATGGCCACTAATTTTCTCCTTGGTTGTGTTTACTACTTAGCTAATTAATGAGTTTTTATTTCAAGTTGTATTTTCATTTGTAGATATTTCAACCCATCCCACTTGAGCTGGAAGTTTATGCAGAGCTCGAGATTTCAGTACTAGTCCCAAGCTCAATATCCCCCAAACAGTGCCTTGACAATGTTTGCCTCAGGTCTACCCAACTCCGCTGGCTTCTGTACTGCTCCTAGCTCCCCACTCAGCATAGTGGACTCTACCTAGAGTCCTCTCGGAAAGACGCCAGTATAATTTCCAAGCCATTTGTAAGACTACCAGTGCTTCAGAAACTACTCTGTGTGTCTGAAATTCACTAGCAAAAGATTGCATATTTTTTTTCCTACCAGTGTGCTAGAAATCATCAAACGAAAGCAAATATTTAATTTCAATTCTGCCAGACGGAAGTATCTGCATTTTTAGCAGGGACACCGCACTCAGCCTACTTTGAAGAGCTTTTGTCATTCATCAGGAAAATCAGTCCAGATTTTAGGAGTCCAGCGAAGTTCAAGGTACTTGGTATTTAAGCACTCAATACATACAAAGTCCTTTGTTAACACTATATAAAGTAACATATCATTTTCCCACGGTGCCTCCCTCTCCCTTCTCTACCGATACCATAGTTTTGCTCTTTATTTCTGCATGATTGAGTATAAAGTAGAAGAAATAGTTCATGTAGAGGGAAGGAAGAGATGATTGTGTAAAAAAATGCATTTCACATCTGAATAAATAACTAAATAAGCAAATCGGACCAAATTCTTAAATTATTAACGAACTATTCAGGAACTTAATTTGAAAGTTTTTCTATCAGATAGACCCATGGGAAGCTATTGAACTCATCATGTGTCAAATTTAGTGTGCTCATTCATTCAACAAATGGTTACTAAGTGCCTATTATTTTCCAGGCACTAAAATGGGTGGGTGCTAGGAATACAATAGTGATCAAAACAAAGCAGTTTCTGTTCCCAAGCAGCTTACAGTTTAGCCAGAGATACAAGCTGCATAAGCAATAATAATTAGAACCCAGCCGTCTGTGAAAGCAATGGGGAAAGGCTGGGTGGAAAGGAAGCACACGAAATACAGAGGGGCCACCCTACAAAGGAGAAGCGATAGTGGGGTGTGTCAGAAAAAAAGAGGGGAAAACACCAGTAAGAAAGAACAAAGGTAACATTACCTTAGTGAATCAAAGAGTTTCTGAGTGGTTGGATGGAAGAGAGTGAAGGGCCATGTCCTAGTTACTGTTTATTGCTGTGACGAGACACCGTGACCAAGGCAACTAATACAAGGAAACAGTTAACTGGGGGCTTGCTTACAGTTCAGAGGGTGAGGCCGTGGCCATTGTAGCAGGGAATAGAGCAACAGGTAGGCAGGCATGTGTGGTTCTGGAGAAGTAGCTGAGAGCATGTGTGTTGAGATAACAACCATGGGACAGAGAGAGAAAGCTTGAATCCCATCTCCAATGACACACCTCCCTCAGCAAGGCCATGCCTCTAATCTTTCTCAAACAGTTCCACCAACCAAGTCTTCAAACATATGAGCCTATTGGGGGCCAATCTCATTCAAACCGCTACAGACCACTTTTGGGAAAGAGTATGAAAGATGAGTTTTGAAAGTTATCAGGGCTAAAGAACTGATAGGATGTTGAAATGTTGTACTTGAGATCAGTGGAGAGTCTTGTAAGGTTATATATATATATATATATATATATATATATATATATATCTGGCATAGACTTGCATTTTGCAGATTATTTGGGATAGAATATGAAGACTAAAATGTAAGTGATGGAGGTTGGATATCTGCGAAACCAGGTGGGGCATGTTTTGCTGACTCAAGTCTTTTTGGTGTCTTTTTCAAGACTGCAGAGGATGACTGTGGAGGCAAATGGATATACTTTCCAGAGAAGATGTGCGGCCCATACAGAAGTGAGAAAGTTCCAGGGGATAGTTCAAGAGAAGATCCTGTGATTTGGGGTTGGCAAACTGTCTCCAGATGAAAATAGATCTTGAACAGTGGCTGGAGAATTTGAATTGTGCTAATGTGTGGTCCTGGCTTTCAGCCTAGTATCCATTTATAACTTGAGTAGAAAAGAGGACTTCCTTCCATTATTGTTACCGACTCAATGAAGAGAGAGATATTTCCTTATTGGTTCTTTGCTGTCACTTATTCTTAGCTGAAGAAAATATTCTCTATGAAACCGGTATTATTAGGCAAAGCAGAGTTAAATCATCAGTTGGACTCCGTAAAAATGCAGCAAGAGCAAGGAAGAACTTTGGGCTTGCTGTCGTCACTAGTTTGGAAATGTAGAGACCAGTTTTAGCTTAGGCTGGGGTTATTGCTCTTATGCTGGGATCTGCTGTGTCTATTAGGAGCTGATTTTCATGCCAGACTAGAAATCTAGAAAAATGTCTAGTGAGCAAAGCCATAAGTTGCACCAAAAAAAAAAAAATGAAGCCAAGAAGGTTTGTAGTACAATGACTAAAACTATAGGCTTTAGAACTATTGTGTGATGGTCAGTGGCAAGAGTTCAAATCTGAACCTCACCATTGACTAGCTCTAGTGTGGCTTTATCAAGATATGGCATTGTTACTTTATCTGTGCAAAAGGTATCTTCTTTACGTATCTAATTGGATTCTTATAAAGATTGTATAAATTCACATATGATGGATTTATAATGTCAGCTATTGTCATTACCTCAGCTTAGCTCTTCAAGGGCTTTATATCTGAGCCGTAAGGAGGAGATGAACACAACACAGGCTAAAGGTGGGACTATCTTGGTGAAGCAAAGGTCTTTGACTGAAACCTTGCTGATGTCTTAAGGCTCAGGAACCACAAAGCAAGAACGTGTTGTGCTGGGCCATGGTAGCTACTGAAGCTTGTTGGGCATGGATGACTGTGACTCACCCTGCACACTAGGGCAAGCCTACACAGATCTCAGGCAGTGGGCCTCATCGAAGGAACCCAGGTCCCCCAAAGGCAGGTCAAGGTAATGCCTCACTAATGTCCCTTTGATGTTTGCAATTAACTTTCACTCTTTGTCATGGCATTTAGGCTTTGGCCTCTTCCTGATTTTTAAAAGGAAGGGTGACATTTTTGAGAAGCGAATAAGATAATTGGGGGCAATCTGAGCAAAGCTTTCGATTGTGTGCCCGCTGCAGTACGTGAAGTACATGTCACTTTCTCAATAGGAAAAGACTCCTGGCAGCCTGACATGAGTGAGTCATTGCTGAACTGTATTCAAACAGAGTTATAGAGCAGAACAACAGCGAGGGGGATCTAACAGGAAATAAACCCTGTGGGTCATTCTGAGGTGTGACCTCTTAGGAAGTCTGTTTCAGTTTATTTGAATAATACTAGGATGTTAAACATAGGGCAAGAGAAAGACTTTTCTGTAACATGTGGGGAATTTTTTGTCAGATTTCTCACTTGGTTTTCCACTTTTTACGAAAAATTACTTTCCTTTTTATGTTAGAATTTTGCTTTCAAGATGTGACTAAGTTAAATTATTTTTTTTTAAAGACCCAGAGTCACTGAGTTTGATGGTACACGCCTTTAATCTAGCACTTGAGAGGCATAGGCAGTCAGATTTCTGTGAGCTGGAGGCCAGTCTGTTTGATAGAGCCAAGTCCAGATCAGTAAGGGCTATATAGTGAGACCCAGTATCAGAAACTAAATAAATTTATTAACCTAAACAATAAAATATTATAGCCATAATGTCTTATTTTCATCAAATAGAGTAAATTCTGCATGGAGTTTAAACAACCAATTTTCATCTAACCCCTAACAATCTAAGTTAAATTGCCATATTTTCAATCTTCAGTTTCCCAAGTTCTTTCTGCAACCCACTTTCCACAGTGTGTGCAGAAAAGTATTTTTAAAATTTCCAATAATCATTTTCCTGTTTAAGCTTCCTTCATGTACCACTGACCTAAGGCTGATGAAGCCCACCACGACATTTAGCACCATGGTATTGTGGAATACGTATTTGGTCTGTATCTCCATTCCCTATAGACAATTCTGAAAACCTTGCCACCTCATATGGAGTAAACGTGCTTAATTCATTAATAAGATGCTCTAACTAGGGCTCCTGCATAGCCTGGAGGTGTGTGTACAGGGCAGTGTATTTTCCAGGAGAAATGGTTTCATGAACTGTCAGTTCCCATCTTTTGACCTCTACTTGGGGTGATCAGCAGTGATGGATGGCTGAATTAGTTATATCATCTATCCAATGAAGAACCCCAAAGATTGGGCTCAGGGCATGTCTGGACACTGAAACATAGAGGAGCCTGGGGCCTGTGTAGAAGAAGCTCCATGCCTTATACTCCGTTTTCTTCTTATCTAGATGTTCATCTGTATTCTTTGTAATAACCTTTATATTAATAGTCTGAGAGAATTCTTCATTCTTCAAGCAACTCAAGCAAATTAAATGAGACCAAGAAGAGGCTTTGTGAACTCGAGTTAGCAGGAGGTGAAGTCACTGACCCAGGACTGGCCACTGGCCTCTTAAGTGAGGTACTGAGGGGGTAAATGATCTTTGATGTATGGAATCCGATCGTGTCTCTAGATAATGTCAGAATCAAAGTGACTTTGGAGCACTGAACTGGTGTGTACTGGGGTGGGGGAAAATGCCACCCCACAGTCACAGAAAATGGCTGCTGCCCTGAGACAGCTACCCCCCATTCCAGATTCAGCTCCTGGTGTGACTTCCCTGTGTCCGCACAGCAGTCCCACAGGACCTTCCACTTCTCAGTGTACAGGTTTCTTTCTGGACCAGACTCGGCAGACCCAGATACAGATAAAGGCAGAGCGCAGCAAAGAGCATCAGGCTGGGTGTATGGCACTCAGAGCAGTGCTTTCTCTCTGAGTCTCAGAGTACTGAAGGCTTTCATCTTCATTTGTGATATCCTCCTGCCACGTCGTAATTTAGAAAGCCATTTATTTGTCTATTTTAGATCTGTGTATTTCTTCAGGAAAGTTGACTCGGAATGGCATTGTTGAGCTGAAGGCTAAGCACTTTTCATGGTCTTGAACCATAGCCCAAATGGCCATCTTGACAATCTTGGCACCTTATTGAACCTAAAAATAACCAATAATTACTCATATTGTTTTAATAACTCATTCACAAATGCAGCCCTGTACTCAGTTGTGTTTCCTGCTTTTTTCCTGTATTTGATTTTTCTCCCTCCTGTGTTTCATCTTTCCATTTCATGGATAGGTCTCAGCAATACCACCAGTACATTGTTAAAAGAAAGAAAACCCTTTCCTAAGCATACAGTTTACATTTTCCTACAGCACAGCTTCATCTGTCCTCCCCTTTTCATTCTGCTTTTAATGCTATTCTCCAGGCAGGCTGGAGGGGAAGAGTTGGAAATAAAGCAGACCCAGTGCTGTTTAAAAAAAATGTAGGTCAGAGAGAGCTGAGTGTGGGGGTGTACTTCTGTAATCCCAGCACTTGGGGAGGGTGGAGCCAGGAGGAGCAGGAGGTTCAAGACCAGCCTGGGATGCATAAACCCTTCTGGGGGGTGGGGTGATAGGTCAGAGAATATAAGAGTATTCTCAGAGTCAAGCATCTCAGGTGCTTCTATTTCATCCCTATTTCCATGTTTATGTTACACCCTGCTATATAAGTAAGTCATAGGTGAATATATCAGCTTCCTACTGGTACTTCTTCGTTTCTTGGATGCGCATGTGGGTTATTACAAGTAAAATTATGTTTTGGGAGAACTCTTTTAAAGATGACTTCGAAACAGGCTCTCTGAATTTAGATATTCTGTTGTACATGATTTTGTATAAACAGATGCTATAATTTGGATACAGTTTGTCCTCTGGAGGTTTATGTGTAGAAGACTTGGTGCCCAGTGTGCTGGTGTTTGGGTAGTGGAACCGTAAAAGGGTAAGGCCTCATCAGGCATCTTGAAAGGCTCCACCTTCTGTCTCCCAGGAGTGAGTCAAGTCTCACATGGCTGGATTAATTAATGAAAGAATGGGTTGTGACAGCCAAGCAAGGCATCTCCCTACAATCCGCCTTCTACACAGGCTACTCACGCATTACTCCAAGGCACTGGGACACCGTCGTGCCATTCACCACGAGGCTCTCATCAGATATTGGTGTCCTCTGTTGGCGAACAACGTACCGATGGTCTTACCCCATAGGAATATCATGGTTTCTTTCAAGCTCTGTGGCTTTGGCGAAGGAACTATTCTTTTTCTCTTGTTAGAGGAAGATCAATTGAGTGGTGCAATGCAAGAATACTTAGAATTTTATAAGAGCCTCGTTAGTGGTTGTTGATCACATTAAAAAGGTAGAGAAGAATAATTCCAAATATATTAATATAGGAGGTTACATTAGATTAATGAGAAATTGTCTCACTGTGTAGCCTTAGCTGCCCTAAAACTCAATATATAGACCAGACTGGCCTTGAACTTACAGAGATATGACTAGACCTGCCTTCTGAGTGCTGAGATTAAAGGCATATGTCACTAAGCCCAGCTTATATCTTAACATTTTGAACCTACTGTTTTTTTTAAACATTATATATAAGATGATAAACACATTGTAGAGCAGGTATCTATCTCTGTAGCATTATGACTTATACATGTTTGTTTTTTATCCTCACCTTCCGGTATTCAATGCCTATAACTCTTAGAGCCTCTGGTAAGTGCCCTTTATACTAAAAAGATGACCGATGGAGGGAGTTTGCTAGATGAGACCTGCATGCCACTGAAGCACCTCTGTGATTAGAAAGTTAGATCCCTTGACCCTGCTATCTTGCCACTGGGGAGAAGAAAGGCTGAGAGTTGTGTTGATCACCAGGGGCCAATAACTCAGAGTAATTCAGCCAATAAGGCCTCCATAATGAGGATAACATAAACTTCCTGGAAGACTGGGTTTGGATAGCTCCTAAAATGCCAAACACCTGGGGATACCTGAAAGAGGACCTGCTCCTTCCCTGACACCTTGTCATATGCCGTTCTTCCAACTAGCTCTGAATTTGGATACTTTTGTAATAAGTAGGAACATTAACTAAAGGGGGCAGGGGAGATGACTCAACAGGTAACGTCATTGCTGCCAGGCCTGATAATCTGAGCTCCACACATGGCAGAAGAGAGAACCAGCTCCTGGAAATTGTCCTCTGACCTCCGCAAGTGCTTTGGCACATACACACCTCCCTCCTTTCCCACAGCCAAAATTGATGAATAAATATAGGAAAAAGTGTTTTTCTGGCCTCTATTCTAGTAAATCAAAGGCTGTGAGAACATTTGATTGAAATCTGGAGGAAGCAAGCTTGAAGGCTTGAGTAGGATCTGAAGGGAGTGATGCTCTGATGGGGCTGAGTGTCTTTTCTGTAGAATGTCAGAACTGAATCACATCACTAGGCTATTGTTGCGGGCTATTAGATCACACTGTGAACCCTGAGATTGCATTATTTAAATAAAATCAACCATAGGTCACGAGGCAGAGCAAGCGACCAGATGACTGTAAGTAATGAGAAGGGAAGGAAGGGGGAGGGAGGAAGGGAGAGGCACAGGAAATAGAAGGGAGAAACATACAGTTGGAGAAGCTTTATTTCAGACAGGGTAGGAGAAAACTCTTTCTGAGGTGATGGTGGAGGAGGAAGGTCAGTCGGCTGTTTTTTTCTGCGGCTCTCAGCTAGCAGGTTTTCACTCCAGCTTCTGGCTCCCGAGTCTTTATTGGTGAAAAAAGAAGACAGAAACTTAGTTAAAACAACATTTGCCTCCCTTCTTGGAAGTGGCAGAGGCTGCAGAGGTGGGATGCGGAGGCTCTCCTCAGCTGCAGCCTCAGCAGTGAGGCGGCAGTTAAGTTCAGGCACAGCCACTGTGCCGCAGATAAAAATCAACAGCCTATCCCTCTGGCGCCAGGGAATTAGCCAGCATGACCCCATCACTCCACACACACCTTGTCACAGAAGGAGTCACTGCTGAGAATATTGTATCTATTTTTACCTCTTACACTGACCACTGAGGCAATTCTGAAGATTATTGTCTTCCATAGAACAAAGCAATGAAAAATGACCACTTTTGTCACAGGTATAAGAGAATTACAACCATAATTTAACTTTTAAATGAAAATCTTTTTTTGGGTGCAAGATATATGGAGATTCTACCCATAGCTAGATCTGTTAGTTGCCACCAACTTACATTCTTTCCTAGAGTGTCTGAGGAAATTCCATTGGCATTGGGAATCACATTAATAATATTAATTAATTCATCATGTCGTGGTGTGGACCCCACTTATTTCTTTATACTCAAAATCAAGCTTTGTAAACTAATGTTTAAAACTACATCTAGAGTCTGGGGAGATGACTGAAAGCACTGTCTGCTCTTCTAGAGTCTACAACTCCAGTTCCACTGGATCTTATCCTTTCTTTTGCTTTTGCATGCACCACGTACACATCTGATACATAGACATACATGAAGGTAAGCCACTCATATATATATATATATGTATACATGTATGTATATACACATATATAATAAAAATAATAAAAAACCTACACATTGATTAAAGACATTTTGTAACTTTTAACCTGAAAGAGAGGAAAATAAAGTTAAAAATGAATGTTTAGGAGGCTGAAGTAGTGTATCATGAGTTTGAGACCAGCCTAGGCTACATCTGAGAACTTTTATACACCCCTCCCACTGCCACCCCCAAAATATTATAATTTGTATTTTCACCCATTTACATGGTTTCTACCCAAGCGGAAAGGACCACCTTACATCAGTCATGGTGACGTGCGGGTGTCTGCACAGTTTCTCTGAGCTCTTTATAACTTAGAAAATGTAGCCATCCAAACAAGTCTTTTGGCTTGGTTCTCTCTGTTCCAAGCTTCCGTTTCCAGCATCCTGTCTGTTAGAGGAACATGTAGGGCAGAAGTGTTTGCCCTGAGGCCAAGGAGATTGTGTGGGCACAAGTGTCTGCATGTTCACTGGATACCTCTCCTCTGAAGTTTATAATTAGTAATTGTTTGAAAGATCTCATTCTGAGGGGGCACAAACCATCTGGGAATAAGATGCAGATGTATTTGAAATGGGTAGGTATAAAAAACCTTGGAAGCAAATTCTTTCATTACAGGCTCCTACATACTGTTCCAGTGAAACAATGCTTACTCTTCTCTTTTTTATCTTTTCTTCTGCAGTGATGAAATGGTATAAAATATTGGATGGGAAGTTACTGGAAAGGGACAGGCTACTAAGGGAAGCAGGTTTGATGTATGAGATCACATCCTCTACCCAGGAAGGGTGGAGTTCACCTGAGCACACCTTCGTTACATACCAAGCCAATAGTCTCACCTGAAGCGGATATAATTTACCGTTTGTGGAATCTTTAGTGTGTTGGCTAGTGTTATGTCAACTTGACAGAAGCTAGAGTTATCTTAAAGGAGGGAGTCTCAATTGAGAAAATGCCTCTATAAGATTCAGCTGGGAGGCATTTTCTTAAGTAGTGATTGATGTGGGAGGGCCCAGTCCTTGATGGGTAGGGAAATCCCTGGCCTGGTGGTCCTGGGTTCTACAAGAAAGCAGGCCGAGCAAGTCATGGGAACAAGCCTATAAGCAGTATTCTACTGTGGCCTCTGCATCAGCTCCTGCCTCCAGGATCCTGCCCTACGTGAGTTCCTGTCCTGACTTCCTTTAGTGATGAATAGTGATGTGGAAGTGTAAGCCAAATAAATCCCTTCCCTTGCCAAATTTCTTTGGCCATAGTGTTTCATCACAGCAATAATAGATATAACTAAGACACTTAGCTTTTCCTGTTTATATTCAGGTTGTATATAATGAAATCCTCTAAGATTTAACTCTACAAAAGACCAATCGCAAGAGATGTTTGTAAAAATCTCAGAACTCTTAGTGGGTAATCAACTCTCAAATGTACATTTTATTCTTCCCAATGGACATTTATCAATTCTTGGAAACATTAAAAGATTTTTTTTTAAATAGCCGGGCAGTGGTTGTGCACACCTTTAATCCCAGCACTTGGGAGGCATAGGCAGTTGTTTCTCTGTGAACTTGAGACCAGCCTAGTCTACAAGAGCTAGTTTCAGGACAGGCCCCAAAGCTACAGAGAAACCCTGTTTCAGAAAATCAAAACAAAACAAAACAACATTTTTAAAATACATTTTTTTAGGATTTATTTTTATTTAAAAATTTTTAAATATTTATTTTGTTTTACATGTGTGAGTGTTTTGCCTACATGTATGTATGTGTGCCATGTGCAAATCTGGTGCCTATGGAGGTCAGAAGAGGGACCCCTAGTTCCCTAGAACTGGAGTTACACCATGTTAGTGCTGAGAACCTGATCCAGGTCCTTTGCAAGAGCAGCAAGTGCTCTTAACTGCGGAGCCATCTCTCTAGTCCCTTATTTTTATTTTTATTTGTATTTTTTGTATGTTTGTATGTCTCTGTGTTGATTTGGGCATGTGTGTGCAGTGTGTGCAGGAGCAAGAAAAGGTGTTGGATCCCATGGAGCTGGAGTTAGAGGCTGTTGTGAGCTGAGGATGCTAGAACTGGGGACCAGACTGGGGTCTTTTACAAGAACAATGCACACTTTAACGGAGGGGAACTCTCCAACCCTGGGACAGATTTTAGTTTCTCACTGTGGAGGAGGTGGTGTTACTGGCCATTGCTAAACAGAGGCCAGAGATGATATAAAGACCCTGTGCAGGATGCTCCATAGCAAAGAGTCTCCTGGCCCGGAATCCCAGTGCTCGGCGACCGAGAAATTCCACATTAAATACATGGGCATTGTTTTACAGAGTTTCATAAATACACGGCATTGTAGGCTGTTACTGAACACATTTGGTTTTATAAATCTCAGAATAGCAAAGTGACCCAGCCTCATTTCCTTTAAGGTGTCTGTCTCCCTTGGAAAGCAGATTAAAGGTTGGAGCTTTATGGTATGGGTTTTGATTCAGAAAGAGTTTTTAAGATCACACAAGGGAAACGAATCTGTAACCTTGAAAGAATAAGGAAGATCTACTATTGGTAGAAATCAATCAGATGATAAAACGCTGCCTATAAATTCTGGGGGCTGCGAGGATCTGCCAGTATCAGTCCGGACCGTGTCACTGCCGAGGTCTGGAGTGGGGTGAGCTTCAGTGCCGGTTTGTTTCAGCAGCGCAGCCTGTCTTCCTTCCCAAGGCCTTCCTAAATGTCAAGCTTCATCTTCAGACTCATGTTTTCTTCACCCATAAGCGAGCCTCTAACTACTCACCAGGGACAAGAGACCGTCAGTTCCAGAGAGTCCTCAAGTACAGCCATTGATCTCCCCCCTTTAACCTTCACCGCTGTCACACTGGCTCTAACCGGTTTATCTGAACCAAGAACAGAAAACAGGAGGTGCAATCATCTGATTAACTGTAGCTGAGCTGAGTTCAAAGCAGGGGACCAGGAAACTCTGGATATTTAAACAAAAATAGGAGTAGCTAGTGAAAAAATAAACATAGATGGTAACAAGGTAACCATGCCAACACTGTATGGGCATCCATTCAAGGCAAGAGAAATCACTTAGAAAAAGACAAGGAGGACCAAAAGGCATATCCTGTTCAAATTTGACCTTGAAAGTGATGGATATGGCTGGTGTCCAGAAGACGCGGTAGGTAACAGGAGCAAATGGCATTATGGTAGATACTTAGCAGTTTATAAGGACATGACAAGGATCTTATTCGTTTTAATACTTTAATTTCAGGTGGCTCATCTCTGGGAAAGACTAATTGATCTTCTCGCAGTACCTTAACTGCCTTTTGTTCTTTATCTAGATATGGTGCCCCATAATATTTCTCCATTGTTCGGTCTTGTTTAGGCAGCTCATGGGTGAAGCATCCCTGTCATTTCTAGCAGACACAGTCTCACAACAGACTTCCCGGTTCTCTGAATTTTATAATCCTCCTGTTCCCTCCTCTGAGATGTTCCCTGAAACTCAGCTGTAGGGGTTGAATTGGAAATGTAGCCTTTGAGGCTGGGCACCCCATGCTGAGTAGTTCTCAGCATTTTGACCAGTTGTGGTTTTTCATAATTGTCTCTGTTGCAAAGAGAAACCTCTTTGATGAAGGGTGTGAGCTACACGTATCTGTTGGTCTAAGAATAAATATTAAATGCAGTTAAGGATTGTGCTGGTTTAGGAAGGTGTTGGTAGTAGACTCTCTTAGAGGAGCCATGACTTCACTAGGCCCAGGTTTTGGGCTAGATTTCTAGGATCTAGCATGATTTCCTTCCTGTCAAGGAAACTTTATGTCCAATTAGACAGCCACTGTTACTGTCAAGATACAAATGCCACTAATGTAACGGTAGGGATATCTCGGCATGCTGGTGAGTGTGGTTCATTGACTTCATGCTAGGTAGGAAGGACTACTGGCTGCTTCTCTTCCTTGGCAAGGTGCACAGCACCTTTCAGAACTGTGAAAAGTGGTCCTCAGGGACTTTCAGGCCAGATCCAGCTTAGATCCCTCTAATCCTAAGTCTAAAGGGTGTCTTCAGCGTTACAAGCGTACCTTCAACCTCTGAGAAGCAACCAAGGGTAACAGCAACAGCCCATATTGTTTTGGGAGTCTCCAGACCAACAACTCACAAGGGGCTACTCATGCCCGGCACTACACATTTTATTAGAAAGTCCATGACCCTTGTGGGGAGTATTGTTAACCTAAATGGCACAATTTCATTTAAAATATATGTTTGCACTTGCACTTATATTTACTATAGGTAATTTTGGGTAAATAAAAATATGATTCTTTACGGCTTTTTCAAATATCTTTAATGCTATTCTTCCTTTCTTACTCCTTCTCTTGAATTAGCCTCCTTCCCTTTGTTTTGTTTCCACTTTCATATTCCTTGCATACTACTATTCCCTTGTAGAACTTCATTCTTTTTTTTTTGGTTTTTCGAGACAGGGTTTCTCTGTGGTTTTGGAGCCTGTTCGCCTGTCCTGGAACTAGCTCTTGTAGACCAGGTTGGTCTCGAACTCACAGAGATCCGCCTGCCTCTGCCTCCCGAGTGCTGGGATTACAGGCGTGCGCCACCACTGCCAGGCCTGGCTAGAACTTCATTCTTTAGACAAGTCTGAACTCTTAAAGGATGGATTTTACGCAAAGGAGTGCTACAATGAGAGCGGTGATTTCTTAGGCAGAACAATGGCTGACTTGTCAAAATGTTGGCCATGGTGCCCAGAAGTAGAGCACTTTCTAGTATATGCAAAGCCTGGGGTTTGATTCTCAGTGCAGTAAAAAGTTGGGGAAGAATCCTGGTTTCACAAATGCTATGATGACATTGAAAAGACTAGAAAGGAAGTTTGGACTACATAAAGAGAGCACTGGGATTTAGAACAACTGATCTGTTATCCAGAAGCATGCTTTGTGATAAGAATAGAGTATATTTTCTGGTTACAAGGTTTAAATTAAGCATGAGAATGTCTAGCACATGGCACATCAAATATTGTCCTTTGTTTGCAAGCCAGTAAATACTGGTTTGCAATTTCATCCACACTGCTTATTGTGCAAACTCATCAAACTTTGTTCAATAAGATTCCATTTCCTTGCTATGCCTTAGTACAGAAATGTAAGAACTAAATGAGGTCATGCTTATATAAATCAGTTGCTGAAACACACTATAATGAAACAAGTCACTATAACTGATATTCATAACAGATTACACTGAGAGCAGTAGGGAGGATGAAGACACAGTTTAGGTCTAAGAAGGAACTCCTGTCATCCAATAACAACAGAAACCTATTATGTTCCATGTTAGATCCCACTGTCTCAACAACCCACCACAAACTTTCTTTCCAGAATTTATTTGCTTATTATTATTATGTTGTTGTTGTTGCTGTTGTTTTGTTGTTGTTGTTGTTGTTGCTGTTGCTGCTACTGCTGTTGTTGAGACTGATCTTCACTCTTGTGACTAGGCTGGCCTGGCACTCACTATGCAGCTCAGACTTAGGATGTTTTCTTAAGTAAGAAACACTCTTTACCTGCAATAGGGCTGTGTTTAAAAACCAAAAGCACAAAGAATTGTCTGGTAGTATTTCCTGCATTGTGTGCAGTCTGCTGTGTGCTTCAGTTCAATCTAACTTTGATTATTAAGTCTTTTGCTGTGATACTAGATGGGTGATGATTTCATATCTGAGATAGAGGACCTTTGAAGGAGAGTGAGGCTCAGATTTCATTTCATGTTTTGGACATTTTACTCTTGAATTTTTAATAAAATATGCAAGCCAAGATGCCAGAGAAGCCATTGAACTGTGTGAGTCTTGAACATAAAAAATAAAATTCTGAAAAAAAAAATTCCGGGGACTGGAGAGATAGCTCATTGGTTAAGAATCCATAAGGACCTGCGCTTGGATCTAGCTTCCAGGTAAGAATCTCAACATCTTCAGTATCTACAACCCCAGTTCTGTAGGGTTGCTGGGGCTGGCTACCTGCCCATGCAGAAAACCATCAGCTTCCAAGTCCAGGAAGAGGTTCTGACTCATAGAAGAAAGGCGGAAAGTGACAGAGGAGAACATCCAATGCCCTCATCTAAATGATATGTGCATGAAATGTGCAACACACACACACACACACACGTCTGCACCAGAAATATAGATGTGGTAACCATAGTATTTATAGCAAATGGACACTAAGAACAACTGAGGCTAAAAGACAGTGTCTAAGAGAACTCAATGTTTAAGCAGTCAACTGCTGACAGCTTTAGTGAAAGAGGAATAAGTAAATGGGAAAGAAGACAGAGAAGACAGCAGTGGAGCAGTGAAAACAGACAGGAACATGGTAGTGTCTGAGGAGGAAGGAGTGATGATCAAGGTGATCATCAGCCTGTTGAGTCCAGTGTTCATGGACCACTGAGGGCTCAAATTCACAGGTGTGGGTGACAGGTGAAGGGGACTGGAGGGACACCTCTAGACAATTGTTTGTATATTTTTTTTTTCAGCAAATGCCTTACTGCAGGGAAAGATGGTTTATTACTCAAGAAAACATTCTAAACCTGAGCTGCATAGTGAGTTTCAGGCCAGAGTAGGCTCAAGAGTGCAGATCTGTTTGAAGAGCAACAACAGAATAAGTAAATAAATTCCACAGCAAAGGAAAGTTTGCAGCAGGGATTGATTGTTGAGACAGCAGGATCTAAAGAGGAATGTAATAGGTTTCTGCTGTTGCTCTTGTAAGAATGGTGCTGCTGGAGGCAAAGGAGCAAACTGAAAGAAGAAACACCTTGAGCAGACGGAGGTGGGATGCATATCCAAGGCACACGTGGGAAATGAGCTTTGGAGAGGAGGATCCCCTCGGTGACCGGAGGCATGGAGGAGGAGAGAGTGTAGCACAGGTGAACCTTCAGGCTCGGAGGGGAAGGCCAGGGACTTCTCTGAGTCAGCCTGAACATGTCTTTATTTGCCTTGATAGGTAGGAACCTTTGTTTTTTTTGTGACATACAAACTCAAGGGCTCTAGTTCCTTTCCTTTTTTCTGTTTTAATTCTCTTCCTCCTTATCCTTCTGCTCCTCTTCATCCCCAGCTTCCCAGATGCTGGTGTTATAGGTGTGCTCCTCATTTGGCCTTCTTAATTCTTAACTGTTAAACCTGTTGTTGGTTTAGTCTACCTTCTGAGATATTGCCTTGTGTGCTGGATGAATAATCTCATTTTCATGCATGTTGATTTTATTAATTTTGTTTTTCATTGCGAAAGTCTACTTTTTAACTGTTTTTTTTTCTTTACAACATTCTTCTTATTTCATGAACACTCTCAACTTCTTCCAGTACAGCTAAAGATTTAACTTTTTTCCTTTGTTCTTTGCATTACTTATTTCTCTTGGATGAACAATTCTGTTTGTTCATCTTAGTCTTCTTTATTTTCTTTCAATGTCTGGTGACCTCAAGTCTAGCTGAGCAGATCTGTGAACAAAAGCCCACGTTGACAATTACAGGTAGCTGGCTGGGATAAGTTTCCTTTACTATTGATAGTATTGCTTAAACAAATAACCTTTTCAACAGAAGTCAAAAGAGGACTCCGAGTAAACAAGCCTATAGACATTTATTTTCACGGTGGATAGCTATATTAGTTTAATTCCGAGGAATGTTTACCATGACCTGCTCAGTATCAGGAGCACACACACAAGCGCACACATATACACACACGTACACAGACATTTACATGCACAGATCAGGGAAATACAAGAGTATGTGACTGAGGTTTTCAGCTGCTTACTTTAATCCATAAAGAGTCGATTGTGTCTCCTATTTTATATCCAATTTGTCCCGTCTCTCTCCTCCAGAGCAAAGTATCCTTCAGTTCTTCAAACTCTGGGCCTACTCATCTCCACCCCTGCGTTCCCTCTTCTGTGCAGTCTGTGGTATCTCCTCTCTTTCCTTTTTCTGTATGATGTAAATCTCTGACTTTAAAATCGGTTAACATTCTAACACTCTCAAACCAGTTTCCTGATTTAAGAAACCACTAGATACTAAATTTTTTGGCAATTTCTAATCAGAACTGTTCAAACGTTGAGCCCTAAAACCTTTCTCTGTCCCTCTTGCCATGACCGTCCTCTTCATCTCCTTCTGTGGTTACAGGCAGAATTGACAGGCTGCCGCAGCCCATTTGGATGAGAGGGAACTATCAAAGTGTCAAGGTCATTGTTAGTTCTCATTTTCATGCTATTTGTTGCAGAAATGAAAATAAGTGAGATGATTTCTTCATTCACAGATGATTTCTAAGAGGTGACGGTAAAACATCGCAATTTATTATCATGATTATAAACAGATTCTCCAACTATGTTGCTTATATATCATTTACTAGAGGAGGGCAGAATTTTAAATGCTGCTTTCTTTCTTTCTTTCTTTCTTTCTTTCTTTCTTTCTTTCTTTCTTCTTTCTTCCTTCCTTTCTTTCTTTCTTTCTCTCTTTCTTTCTATATGTATTTCCATTTATTCTCTTGCCTAGAATAAAGTATCAGATACTGCTCAGGTTGGGGATGTGAGGTTTGAATTTCTCTATTTTCAATAGGTTCTAAATAGACATAACAACATTATAAATTTAATGTCATTTATTCTAAACTTTTTCTAAAGGCACGAATAATAATAGCATACCCAAATTTAGATACATGATTTTAATTATTGTTTTTGCCTCCCAGGTGAAAAAAATATCATTTTTATTTGTGTGAGTGTGTCTGTCTGTCTGAGTGCACATCACATGTGTGCAAGTTCCAAGCGTTTTAGAAAAGGATGTCAGATCACCTGGAGCAGGAGTAATAGGCAGCTATGAGCTGCCTGACATGGCGTTTGGAAAATGAACTCAGGTTCTCTGCCAAGAGCAACATGTGGTCTTACCCACAGAGTCATCACTCCACCCCAACATAGACATTTTTCAAGAGAAACACCTGCTATTTTGGAATGGATGTGATCCAAGCTGCCAAGAAACCCAATATTCTACTGTAACATGTTTCTGCTGCATTGCAGTATGAATTCCGTCCATTCTGGCTCAATGGCTTCTGCAGTGAAAAATACAATGGAGTATTTACTTAGTGTTTTTTTGTTATACCTAGAAAATATTCCCCATTATCTAGGGAACTACTGGAAGTAAGTATGCTTTCTTTATTTTTCTTTTTTCTTTTTATTGAAAATAGATTCTTCCATAATATATCCTGTTTCTAGTCAATTCCACCTCTACCCTTTACAGGTTCTCCCCACCTTCCTTTCAATCCAGATCCACTTCCTTTCTGTCTTTCCTTAGAAAAGAACAGCCTTCTAAGACATAATATTAAAATATAACCAAATAAAATATTGTTAGCAAAAACTAACACATCAAAGTTGGACAAGGCAAACAAACAGAAGGAGAAGAGCCCAAGAGAAGGCAAAAGAATCAGAGACCACTCATTTGCACACTCAGGAATCCCTTAAAAACACTAAACTGGAAGCTATAATAGAAGCATTGTGACCTGGTACAGAGCCATGCAGGGCCTGTGCTTGCTGCTTCAGTCTCTGAGTTCATAATGAGCTTGGCCCATGTTGATTTAGAGGACCTTGTTTTCTTGGTGTCCTTCACACACTTTGGTTCCTTCTGCCTCCACTTTCTGTCTCCTCTTTTGTGGGTTTCCTGAGCTCTGAAGGGAGGGATGTGATGGAGACATCCCATTTAGGGGTGAGTGTTCCAGGGTCTCTTACTCTCTGTGTACTGTCTGGCTGTGGGCCTTTGTATTTGTTCCCATCTGCTGTAGTATGTAGCTTCTGGTGGCTGAGCAAGACACTGTCCTGTGAAGATAGCAGAATATCATAAGGAGTCATTTTATCATTATGGTATGTTGAAATAGGAGCGGCGGGGCTGCGTCCCCAGCACCCCAGCCGCCTGCTAGCTTATGCCCGAAATAACAACACACAAACTGTATTCATTTAAAGACTGCTTGGCCCATTAACTATAGCCCTTACAGGCTAATTCTCATATCTGGACTAGCCCATTTCTAATAATGCGTGTAAGCACTCCAAGGTGCGCTTACCGGGAAGATTCCAACCTCCGTCCATCCTGGGTCGGAGCTGCCTGGGAGAGCGGAGCCTGGCGTTTCTGCTCCAGAGATCAGAGCTGTCAAGTGTCTCCAGGAGCAGATCAGAGTCTGAGCTCACTTCCTCTTCCTCCCAGCATCCTATTCTGTTTACTCCTCCCACCTATGTTTTAACCTATCAGGGCCAAGGAGTTTCTTTATTGCTTAACCAATGAAATCAACAGATTGATATATGACACTCCCACATCACTGGTATTTGTCGGGGAAGGCCGCTTGTTCATTTTCTGGCCACCCAGACTCCCGAACTGATCACACAGAAATCTATATTAATTGCAATACTGTTTGGCCAATTGCTTAAGCATATTCCCAGCTAGCTCCTACATCTCAAACTAATCCATCTCCATTAATCTGTGTGTTACCACGAGGTTATGGTTTGCCAGTTCCAGTGGGCTCCAGTGCAGGTGTCTGTCTCCAGCAGCTACATGGCTTCTCACTGACTCTGCCTTCTTTATCCCAGCATTCAGTTTAGTTTTCCCGCCTAGCTCTATTCTGCTAAGCCACTGGCTGAAACAGATTTATTCATTAACCAATAAAAGCAAAATGCATACAGAAGGACTTCCCACACCAGGTATTTTTATTTTTATTTAGGTCAGTAGTATTTGTTTTTACCCTAGATCCCTGAGCTATTTAGTCTCTGGTTCCTGGTCACCCAGTATTGAGTATGGATTCCACCTTGTAGAGTGGGCCTCAAATCAAACCAGATATTGGTTGGTTACTTCCACAAGCTTTGGACTTCTGTTGCCCTAGCATATCTTGCAATCAGGACTCTGAATGAAAAAAAGAAATGAAGAGTAAAGGATATGACTGATCCTGGATTTTGGCACCAGATGAATAGAAAAAAAATTAGTAAAGGAACATGACTGGTCCTAGGTATGGTGGAGGAGAAAGTTTATTGTGGGTAAAAGGAAGAGCATAGCCAGATGCAGGGACATGTGGGACAGTCCAGAGTGGACATGACCCTGAGCCATGTGAGAAGAGGAGGGAGGGGAACAGAGGCAGGGAGAGGGGGAAATCAGGTGCAGCAGCCAGGAGGCCCAAAAGAGAGCAGACAAAAGACCACATGTACAAAATGGTTGGATTATATAGGGAAGGGCAGCCCAGCCCTGGGCTGAGAAGTTTAGGGTAAGAGCAGGACATGCAAACCAGAAGACCCCTGTAACAAGTAGGCACTAAGGCATGCTGGGAGAACCTCACCACCAGTCCTGCTTTGATATGTTAAGTAGGCATCTCTACAGGTTGTCCCAGGTTTGAAAGTTAACAGCCACCACTGTAGATTAAAGGTTTTGTGGCTGGTGTGGTATTTATATTTCTCTTTTGGTAGCACAAAGAGTACTTCCTATACCAAAGACACTGGACCATAGAGGTGAAGGCTCTGTGTAGGCACCAGCTGAATTTCTCCACTTCCAATGAGTTGTGTCGGTGTTGTCTTCAGCAATGGGTCTTATGTCAGTTTGCAGAGAGCAGCCTATTGTCTTAGAAACAGCCTGGGTTCTTTGGGGATTTCCATGGGGCCCCTTTGGCCAACAACTCAATTATATGTAACTCAATCCCAGTAATAGAATATGGTGACAGGGGATGTCCAGGTGGGGCTCTGTCTCCCCCATTATTTGGAGATTTCATTTAGAGCTCCCTCATATATGTACACATTTTAGGAAATTTCTTACTGTATTAGGTTCCCAACCTCTCAAATGCCCCTTAATTATAGTTATCTCTCCCCCATGTGACTCTACACTAAAAACAGAGAGAAGCAACTTTTAAAAAATATTTCACCCTAAATTTCAGGACTTCTGTATAGTCCTGTGAACTAGCTGGTATAAATACTGTTGAAATACATTGTAATTTGGGTGTGGAGACCTCTCCTTGAAACTGATACTTTGGAAGGAACGGAGGTAGAACTCTTCAACTTCAAGGTCAACCTGGTCTATGTGGAAAGTTTCACACCAGCCAAGGCTAGAAACTGAACTAACAAACTGCTAGCCGTGGTAGCAGACACCTTTAATCCTACCACTCGGTAGGCAGAAGCAGGCAGAGCTCTGAGAGTTTGAGATCACCTGGTCTACAAAATGAGTTCCAGAACAGCCCAGGGATAAGCAGAGAAACCCTGTCTCAAAAGAAAAACAACAAAAAAAGAAATACATTGTAACAATTAGGTTTAATCTGCCTCCTGTATTTATTTTATGAGAACTTAAATTCAAACTCTATTCTTTTGGTAACTAAAAATAATTTAGTTGAACTTTAGAAATTATTAAATTTCCTGTGCATATGAACCCACTGTGGAGTTGGAGACCATGGGAAAGAGCACCTGGACTCTATCAAGACTTTAATAAACTGAGTTTTATTTCAGCTGCAGCAGCTGACCACAACCCCCTTGGCTGAATTTGGGACTGAGACACAGTTAAAGGGGTGGGCATTTAAAGGGAAAAAAACCCCATAATTTATTCCTGCCATGTGCTTTTCAGGTGTGAGATAACATTCCTGTCTTTTGCATTTCTAGAAAAGTTTATGCTCCTGGCATTGTCTTAACAGCCTGGAGTTGCTGACAGGGCTGGCCTCAAGCCTCTAAGATGTTTGTTTCAGTCAAACTGGAGTCCTCAGTTGCTACATTTCCCACTGACTCTGGCTCCTAGGAATCAAATCTTCTATTCACATTCATGTAAGGCTTACGGTTGATATCTTACCTGTGTTGACTCTTCTTTTTGTATATGTGAGTAGCCAATTTATGATACAAGACCTGTGGTAACACCCAGAAGCAACAGGGATGGATTTTAGTTGGTAAGCAATATTCTCTCCCCTCTTTCATATATTTATGTATATATATATATATATATATGTGAGATTTTCAGATGATTATGATTTGATTTGGTTTAATTGAGCTGTACTAATTCATTTCATAAGGAAATGATAGTGTAAGCAAATATAAATAAAATGAGTCAAGCATAAAGCGTTATTATATGGTTTATTATCAATATAGCACATTTATAATCATATTTAACTATACAAAACAGAAAATAAATTCTATATAAAATAATGTATTCAACATAAACTAGAAAGCTTTAAATTCTGAAAAATAAAATAAAAGAGAGACATAAGTGTAGTGAAGGATAAGTACTTTAAGGACCAATAAGAAAACATGAAATTGGACTGCAGGAATGGCTCAGCCATTAAAGGCTAAGCTCACAACAACAAAAAAAGCATGAAATATGTCATTTTCAGGAAAATGGATGCAACTAAAATAATCATAGTAAGTGACTAATACTTAATAATACAGTCAGATAGAGTTGTGAGTGACTTGTCATTTGTAGTTCAACGTACAATGAAGATACACAATGAGTTTTTTGAATGTATAAGTGAATAAAACCTAAGAATGGAACTGTATGATGGCTTAGTGGGTAAGAGAATTTGCTCTGCAAGCCTGACAACCCAGGTTCAATCCACAAAACCCATGCACAAAAGATGTTGCCAGCATGCTAAGTTTATGGACTCTGTGTAAGTTTCTTTCCACTATTAAAGCTAACACTTTATTCTATACTTAACCTTATTTTTGAAGATAGGAGGGCATCTTAGTGATGAAATAAGCTGTTTTTATTATTATTTAAAGATTATTACTTGGTGACACTCTGTGTGGCCTGCACTGTCACCAGTGACCGTGGCATCAACCTGGCCCAAGCTGCTGCCAGTGACCCTACAGTGTCTAGGATCTGCATCAATGTCAGTGACTCCAGATGCCTGGGGTTCAGACACCAGCATGGGGAAACTGTTCCTGCCCCTAATAGGAGAGCTCTCACACCACCACCATTTGAGAGAACTCATACTACCCCTCATCACTGGCCTGAGAGATCTGGTTCTTCCCTCCCCGAGAGTAGTCCCGGAGGCCTGAACCAACCAACTCAGCTGCCAGCCGGGCACACGTCCAAGGAGTGGAGTTGGCACACCTCAACATCTATCCCATCTATGATCTGATGGAGTGTGCAAAGGAACTGGTACTTTGCAACCATAGCTGCAGGCTACTGGAGAGAAATATTTTGATGGCGGAGGGTTCGGTTTTGATGTTGTCCTGAAGCCAGAGGCTTCTGACCTACAACACATTACATAATGAACATTTGCAAGTAATGCTGTTTGGACAAAAGAATATACTGCCTGATACAGAGCAGCTCCTAGTGCCACTAAGGTGAATGAAGAGGTGATGGAGAGGGAGGGAAGACAGAGGGGGGAAGTGCTATCCCTTTCATTTAAAAAAATATAGTTTATTTTTTATCTTATTTTTGTTTTTTTTTTAGCTTTCTGGGAGGGACACTACAAGAGTGAGGGGAAGGATATGGAGGGGCTGGGAAATGAGCAGGGTTAAGGTGCACTAGATAAAATTCTCAAAGAATTTATATTTTAAAAAGGAAAAAAAAATATCGTTTAGAAAGTGAAGTTTATATTTTGAAATAATTTTCCTATAAATGATAGGGTGAGCAGTAAGAAGATCTGAGAGTTTAATTGTTCTGTTTGGACTCAACTGAAGGCTTTTCGAAGCAGGACTACATGACTATTCCTTGTTGGAGTAAAACTTCAGTAGATTCTTCAGAATCTTCAATGCTAGAGTTAATGGACTGTGAAAGGAGGAAGAGGAAGACAATGGTTGCTCATGGCAACATTCACCAATGTGTTTTGTGAAACTAATTTTATAAAGATAGTTTTCATCTAATATTGTGATCTGGTAACTTTTTCTTCATGAGCATTTATTAGTAGCACTCTGTGATGTTAGAATTTCTATAGTTAGAGTGTCATTAATTTGATTGGCTAATCTTGTTTTGTCCTTTTTTTGGTCTCTTGAAGCTAGAAGAGATTCACGAAAGGTGAGAGAGACTTTTTATTTCTACCGAATCCTCAGACCAAAGAGGGCAAAATCCTGCCTCCATGAATGAGGTATCCTGTCTCTAAAAGGCCTCAAGAGTGAATGCTTTGAGTTCCTGCCTCCCCCCGCCCCACACCTTATATTCCTCTCTTTTCCCAGACATTTCCCTTCCTGTCTCCATCTTCCTAGCATTGGAATTAAAGGCATGTGACTCCGGAGTACTGCATTTCAAGGTGTAAACCACCACCACCTGGCTCTGTTTCTCTTTTATGTTGGATCAATCTAGTGTAGCCCAGAGTTGCCTTGAACTAGCAGAGGTTCGTCTGCCTCTGACTCCCGAGTGCTGGGATTAAAGGTGTGTATTATCACTGCCTGGCATCTATGGCTAACTAGTGGCTCTCTCCAAACTCTGATCCTCAGGCAAACTTTATTTGTTATACTACAAGCAAAATGTCATCATACAGGATAGCTAAAACATCCTCAATAATGAAACAACCGCTGGAGGTATCACCATTCAGTTTCAAGTTTTAAGTTGTACTCTAATGCTGTATATGAAAAACAGCCTGGCTTTGGCATAAAAACAGACACACTGATGGATGGAAACTAACTAAAGACTCAGACATAAGTCCACATACCCTTGGACACCTGAGTTTTTATAAAAAAGCAGAAATACACACTGGAAAAAACATCTTAAACAAATGTTGCTGGTCAAATTGGATGATTGCACATAGATGTATCTAAATTGTTGCATACTTAACACCTTGAACAACATTTAACTCCTAAAGGATCAAAGACCTCAACATAAAACCAGATACACTGGCTTGGGGGTCATGGGAGAGGGTAGAAGGGAAGTGGGCAGAGAAGTGGAGAAAAATACAGAGCTCAATAAAAACATAAATAAATAAGAAATAAAGATACCCTGAGCCTGATAGAAGAGAAAGTGGACCTATTGGCACAGGAGATGACCTTCTGTGTTGGGTGAGGCTGCTTGTTCATTCCCTGGCTGCCCAGACTCCCTAAATAATCACACAGAAATCTGTATTAATTACACCACTGCTTGGCCAATGACTTAAGCGTATTGCTAGCTAGCTTCTTATATCTTTGGTTAACCCATTTCTATTAATCTGTGTATCATTGTGAGGTCATGGCCTACTGGCAAAGTTTCGGCTGGCTCCAGCAGAGGCATTTTTCCCTCGGCGGCAGCTACATGACTTCTCCCTGACTCTGCCTACTCTCTCTATATATCTTTTTTAGCTTGGCTTTACTCTGTTAAGCCATTGGCTGAAAGCAGCTTCTTTCTTAACCAATGGCAATAAGACACATTGACAACATAATCACCTCCCACACTGCTAAAGAGAACATCTTTAGTGTAGGCACTAAGATCAACAATTAATAAACGGAACCCCATGAGATAATATTTTTACCAACTACACATGTAATAGAGGGCTAACATCAAAAATATAAAAAAAATTTAAAAATTAGATATCAAGAAAAATAACCCAATTTAAAAATAGGGCAGAGATCTAAACAGAGAATTCTCTACAGAAGAAACTCAAATAACTGAGAAACACTTGAAGAAATGTTTGACATCCTTATCCATCAGGGAAATGCAAATCAAAACTATTTTAAGATTTCATCTTACACCTGTCAGAATGGCTAAGACCAATGAAGCAAGTGACAGTTCATGCTGGTGAGGATGTGGAGTAAGGGAAATGAGGGGATCACTCATCCACTCCTTGTGGGTTTGCAAAGTTGTACAGCCACTATGGAAATCAGTATGATGGAGCTTTAGGAAGATGGGGATCAACCTGTCTCCAGACCCAGTTTTACCACTCTTGGGCATACACCCAAAGGATGCTTCATTCCTGCCACAAAGATTCTTACTCAGTCTTGTTTATTGCTGTTCTATTCATAATAGCCAGAAACTGGAAACAACCTAGGTGTACCACAACAGAAGAATGGATAAAGATAAAGGATACATTTGCACAATGTAGTATTACTCAGCTGTTTAAAATATGACATCATGAAATTTGCAGGCAAATGAATGGAACTAGGATAAAACCATCATGAGTGAGGTATCTCAGACCCAGAAAGCTGAATGTGGTAAACATTCACTTATGCTTAGTAGATGTGAAATCAATTATAGCCAAGCTATAATCCATAGAATCACAGAAAGTAAGGGACTAGACAATACAGATAAAACTTGTTAGGAAAGTGAAATAGAATAAACCATTATGGATAGATGAGCACACTGAAAAGGAAGGATTAAGTGCGGGGAGAAGGGGAGAATGGATTGAGGGAGGAAATATGGGAAGAGCCAGTTAAAAATTAAGGGGCATTTGAGGAGTAGTATGGAAACCTAACACAGCAGAAATTTCCTACAATATATATGTGTGTATGAGAGAGATCTAAATAAAATCCCCAAATAATGGAGGGAGACAAAGCCAAACCTCGATATCTCTTGTCACCATATTCTATTACTGGGATTGAGTTACATATAATTGAGTTGTTGGCCAAAGGGGTCCCATGGAAATCCCCAAAGAAACCAGGCTGTTTCCAAGACAATAGGTCGCCCTCTACACACTGACAGAAGGCCCCGTTGCTGAAGACAACACCTACACAACTCACCGGAAGTAGAGAAGTTGAACTGTTGCCTACATGACACTCCTATGTTCCAGTGTCTTTAGGATAGGAAGGTACTATGCTAGTAAAAAAGAAACATAAACACCAAGCCAGTCACAAAGCTTTTGATCCGCAATGATGTCCTACCTGCAAGATATGCTAGGGCAATGGAGGTACAATGTTACTGGGAGTAACCCCAATATCTGATTTGACTCAAGGCCTACACCACAAGATGGAATCCATACTCGACACTGCTTGGGTTACCAGGAACCAGAGACTAGATAGCCCAGAGGCATTGGGTAAAATAAAATACTACTGGTCTAAATAAAAATAATAAAAAACTACAAGTAAACATAATCATTAAATGATTCCTAATGATATTCTGCTAGATTCACAGAACAGTGTCTTGCTCAGCCACCAGAAGCTTCCTACTGCAGCAGACGGGAACAAATACAGAGGCCCACAGCCAGACAGTACACAGAGAGTAAGAGACCCTGGAACACTCACCCCTAAATGGGATGTCTCCATTACATCCCTCCCTTCAGAGCTCAGGGAAACCCACAAAAAAGGAGACAGAAAGTGGAGGCAGAAGGAACCAAAGTGGGTGGAGGACACCAAGAAAACAAGGTCCTCTAAATCAACATGGGCCAAGCTCATTATGAACTCAGAGACTGAAGCAGCAAGCACAGGCCCTGCATGGCTCTGTACCAGGTCACCATGCTTCTATTATGGCTTCCAGTTTAATGTTTTTAAGGGATTCCTGAGTGTGCAAATGAGTGGTCTCTAAACTTTTCCTTCCTTCCTTTTTTTTTTGTCTTGTCCAACTCGTTTTTATTTTATATTTTATTTTGTCATATTTTAATATTGTATCTCAGAAGTTGTTCTTTTCTAATGAGAGACAGAAAAGGAGTGGAGGGAAAGTAGAGAGGACCTGGGAGAACTAGAGAGAAGGAAAACTATGATCAGGATGTATTATATGAGAAAAAAATCTATTTTCAAGAAAAAAAAAAGAAGAAAAAGGATTATCAGGAAAGCTTCCGTCTTCATAATCATCTGCAAGTGTGCACCTGTGCAGAACTGATTCCCTCTTTCCTCCTCCCACATCTCTCGCTCTCGTAATAATTATATGGGCATGATTTATGCATATGTCCCCGACTTATTTGTAAGTTCTATTTGAATAAATCCTTTATTTATTTTATCAACTGCATGGAATTTTTTTTTCATTGCAAAGGAAGGCATAGGGATTTTCCAATCTTTAGTCTTCGAAAACTTCCCTTTAAATTTCTCATAATACATAGTTGCAATGTGGGGTAGCCCCATAGCCCTTTGATGTAAATGACACCCTAAAAATAACCTAGCAAGGTGAGTTCCCACAGTCACTAAGATATTTCTCTATTCTTGGTGACTCACAGTGACAATTTGTTCAAACACTCGTGAAGGAGAAGCTAGCACCACTAGCCTAGTATCCTTTTAAACCAATGTAAAATGGCCTTGTAACTCCAGCGGTCATGTCAAAATTCTCTTCCCCTTTCTTTATAAAACACATCATCTCTTAGTTTGCCATGAAAGTACAGACTGTTTCAACATGCTTTCTTTACTTTTTAAAAATTCATTATTATTTTATTTTTTAAAAACTATCTTTTTTTTTTTTTTACATACCAATCCCAGTCCCCCTCCCTCCTCTCCTCCCACTTCCCCTTATCTTCTCCTCACAGATGGTAAGACCTCCCACTGGGAATCAGAAAAGTCTGTCAGGAGGTGGGGACCAAGGACCTCCTCTTCTGTATCTGAGCTAAGCAACGTATCCCTCCATAGCGTATGGATTCCAAAAAGTCAGTTTATGCCCTAGGGACAAATCCTGATCCCACTGCCAGTGGCCCCACAAACTTCCCAAGCCACACAACTGTTACCCACATTCAGAGCCTAGTTCAGTCCTATGCAGATTCCCCAGCTATCAGTCTGGTGTCAGTGAGCTCCCACTAGCTCAGATCAGCTGTTTCTGTTGGTTTCCCTATCATGGTCTTGACCCTGTTGCTCATATTATTGCTCCTCCCCCTCTTCGACTGGACTTCAAGAACTTGGCTCAGTGCTTTGCTGTGGATCTCTGCATCTGCTTCCATCAGTTACTGGATGCAGGTTTTATGATGATAATTAAGGTAGTTATCTATCCGATTACAGGGGAAAGGCAGTCAAGGCACCATCTCCATAATTGCTTAGAGTCTTAACTGGGGTCAACCTTGTGGATTCCTGGGAATTTCCCTAGTGCCAGGTTTCTCACTAATCCTATAATGGCTCCTTCTATCAAGGCATCTCTTTCCTTGTTCCTTCTCTATGACCTTTCCCCAACTTAATCATCCAGTTCCTTCCTGTTCTCCTCCCCCTACTTATTTTCCCCTTTCCCTCCCCTTGTACCCTCCCCCCTTCCCACTCACTCCCAAATTACTAAGGAGATCTTACTTATTTCCTCTTCCCAGGGGGATCCATGTATGTCTCTCTTAGGTTTCTCCTTGTTACCTAACTTCTCCGGGGTTGTGGACTATAGGCTGATTATCCTTTGCTTTATGTCTAATATCCACTTTTGAGTGAGTACATACTGTGTTTTTTCTTTCTGAATGTGGGTTATCTTACTCAGGATAGTTTTTTCTAGTTCCATCCACAAGTCCAAATGGATCAAAGATCTCAACATAAATCCAGCCACACTGAACATCATAGAAGAGAAAGTGGAAAGTAGCCTTGAATGCATAGGCACAGACGACCACTTCATCAATATAACACCAGTAGCACAGACACTGAGAGCAACAATCATTAAATGGGATCTTCTGAAGCTGAAAAACTTCTGTAAACCAAAGGATGTGCTCAACAAGACAAAATGGCAGCCTACAGAAAAGGAAAATATCTTCACCAGCCCCCTATCTGACAGAGGACTGATCTCCAAAATATACAAAGAACTCAAGAAACTGGTCATCAAAATACCAAATAATCCAATTAAATGGGATAATATCTAAACAGAGAATTTTCAACAGAGGAAGCTCAAATGGCTGAAAGACATTTAAGGAACTGTTCAACATCCTTAGCCATCAGGTAAATGCAAACCAAAACAACTCTGAGATACCATTTTACACCAGGCGGAGTGACTAAGATCAAAAATACTGATGACAACTTATGCTAGAGAGGATGCGGAGTAAGGGAAACACTCCTACATCATTGGTGGAATTGCAAACTTGACAGCCACTTTGGAAATCAGTATGGCGGTTTCTCAGAAAATTGGGAATCCATCTACCTCATGACCCAGCAATGCCACCCTTTGGCATATACCCAAAAAATGCACACTCATACCACAAGGACATTTGCTCAACTATGTTTATAGCAGCATTATTTGTAATAACCAGTTCCTGGAAACTACCTAGATGCCCGTCAACCAGAGAATGGATAAAGAAAACATGGAACACTTACACAATGGAGTACTACTCAGTGGCAAAAAAACAATGACATCAACATGTTTTCTATTAGGATGCCTAGCTCCATGTGGGAAGCTGGACTCTGTAGATGCCACTTTCCATGTTAAAGATTTTTTAAGTTTTTAAGAAATAAACTTTTAGAGAAGATGAATTTGGAATTTAATCAAAATTTTGATTTGTATGATTGCATTAGTACTGAACTGACTTGTGATTTACTACTTACTAGATAGTATTGGATACTACTTATTAGGTATCATGGTTTATTATTTATTAGAAGAGATGAATATAACAAAGATTTAACAAAGTTCCATGTTGGCATTACAAAATCTTTGTGAACCCAAGAAAACATTTACTTACCATAGAAAACCACCTAGATACACTTTAGCTCTTACCTCAAGTGGTTTAATACTCTTTTAATAAGTTGCATCAAATTTCTCCAAATTCCTAGCTGCTCTGGAAATGAAATGAGGCGGAAAAGTTTTCAAAGCATGGAAAAAGGTAGGGTTTGCTAGTGTCTGAGCTGGGGATGACTCTTGATGAAGCTGTAGATGTCTTCCTACAACACTGACGTTTAGGTTCCCAGGCCTACCCTCCACTCTGGAAAGTGCCCAGTACTCTGACACAGTAATCTACGTTTAAGCAACACTGGAACTTTAAATGTGTTGAAAACTAAAGGCCACTCATAGAGTTAACATAGATTGATGCCCAGAAAAGAATAAGTTCAAAACCATTAGAAGAGAAGAGGCACAGAACACGAACAGTTTCCTGTTGTTTAAAAGAAAATGTTATCTTAAAAATTAGAATTCAAGAGTATTTCATGATTCTCCAGGAGAGGGCTGTAGTATGCTGGTTTTTCTTCCCCCCCCCCCCAATAGTATTGTCCTGGTTCATTTATTATTTTTTTTAGTGCTTCAATGAATTTTTTTAAATAAAATTAATGTCAGTGTTTGCATATTTAGCATTAAATTATCCATAATTCAGGCTGTCCTGTCTCTTGGCTCATCATCTGTTCCATATCCCTTATCATGCCAACGGGTCATTTAACTAAATCACAGGGAAAGGAAAAGATAATAAAAATCAGTTTATTTCCCTATTTATTTGTAGCTCCTGTTTCTGAGCTTTTCGTTTTGTTTGAACTTGGAAAATAAATCCTTTGTGTGCTTGGATGGCCAATAATTCCCTTTGTCCTTTCCTAGAACATTTCTACTTTCCCCAAAGCTGTCTCTGTCATGTACTGGCACATGGGAGCAATGCTGTTTCTAGGGTCAATTACAGCCTACTGTCCAGAGCTGGTAGGTTCTCGGTGCTCATCTGACTTAATTTGGGTCAACAGGAACATGATATTAGAATGAAAAGAAAAACTGAAAAAAGAAAGGAGGGATGAAGCATGGATGAAAGCGAGAGAGAAAGAAAGAAAAGAGAAGTAAAACAAAAAGTTACTTATTGTTTAAACCTCAATCTTGGACTCTGTCAACATCTCTAAATTTATAAATGTACCAAAAAGTTTTCTAGGGAGGAAGGATCACAAAAAAATTCAAGAAACAACAAAGAGGAAGGATTTCTGGAGTTGGGCAATATTGTGGCTTTTAATAAAAGGGAAAATACGTATCTCCAAACGCACCAGCTTATAAATATGAAGTATAAACAGTTTTTAGAAGTTCATATATTAATAAAGAAATTAAATGAACAATACACTCCTTGCCAGTGGTTAATTTAATTTACCTATGATTAAAACAAACTCCATTCCCATTCCAAGATATGTACATTCCTAGGCTCTAAAGTATATAAAATTGCATTGAGCTATGATTGTAGTAATGTGCTGTGGAGAATACCTTTCAATAGCTCAATTGTTTTTTTTTTTTTAAAGAAGTTTGTAGAGAAAACAAAAATGCTATATGTATACAAATGGATTATTCACTTTTAATAAAAAACAATTACATGTTTATTAGCTTTTACAAAGTTGAAATAAAGTTCACCAGAAAACATTGAAGTATAAAAGGCAAATATTCTAACTTTTCTTGATACTTTTACATATTTATATAATTTTAAGTCAGTGTACAGAGTAATGATTTCTTTGTGGCGTTTTCACGGTATTTTGTTCTTATCTTTTTCCCTCTGTCACCAGCCATCTGCATCCTCCTGTTTATTGCTGGCTAGTCCCCTTGCTCCCTTTTGTTACCTTCTCCTTCTCCACACTCACACTCTCCCTTAAGAGCTCTTCCTCCCTTCTGGTGGTCTCCTCTTTAGTTTCATTACACACAGAGAATTTTAAATGTAGGTCCCACACAGGAGACAAAGTATGGTGTTTGTCTTCTTAAGCCTGGCTTATGTTGCTTAACAGAACTGATTTTCCATTCCATTCATTTTCCTGCTGGTGTTGTATTTTCATTTTATTTTGAAGCCACATAAAATGCTATTGTGTACATGTGTGTGCATGTATGACAGAGAGAGGAAGAGAGAGAAAGAGACAGAGGCTTTCTTTTTTATAGGTCTGGAAGTTTTATTCTTATATTAGTCCCATTATATACAGAATTTATTAATTTTTTATTAATTGAAATTTTTCACTTATTTTAATCCCGATCTCAGTTTCTCCTCCCTCCTCTCCCTCCTCCTGTTTTCTCCATCACCTCTACCCCTCCCATCCACTCTTTCTGTGGAGAGTTTATCCATTGCTCCATGGTGGGACATGTGGGCTGGTTCCCTTTCGTAGCTGTGGTGTGAACAGAGCAGCAACACAAAGGTGTGCAAGTGTCTCTTTGGCAGAAATTGGAACCCTTTTGGTATTCACCCAGGAGTGGCATAGCTGGATTGTCTGGTAGCTCTAGTTTTAATTCATGAGAAATATCCATACTGAATTCCATACCAGTGGCGCCACTTTGCATTCCCTCCAGTAGGGAATAAGGGGCCCAGGGCCCCGTTTCTTCTCCGTGCTCAGCTGTTTTGATGATTGCTATTATGTCTAAGAAGAGATGGGGTCTCAGTGTAGTTTTGTTTGGCATTTCCCCAATAGCTAAGGATGTTGAACATTTTTTTTTCAAATATTTCCTGTCCATTTGTAGCTATTCTTTTCAGAATGGTCCATTTATTTCATTAGCTCACTTTTATTTTTTTAAAGATTTAAAGACTTATTATTTATATACATTATATTTGCATGCAGGTGTGTGCTTGGTTGTGTGCTTGGTACCCATGGAGGTCAGAGGAAGATGTGGGAGCTAGGAATCAAACCGGAGTCTTCTGGAAGAGCAATAAGTGCTCTTATCCACTGAACCATCTCTCTGGGCCACTTTAGCTCATTTAGTGAATTTATGATTTGGATTTTGTTGCTTAGGTCTTGCAGATCTTTCCACATCTAGATATTAACCCATCTGATGTAGAGCCATAGCCATCAGTGTTTTCCTCCAGTCTGTAGATCATCTCTTCTGATTGGTTCTTTTGCTGTGCAGAAGGCTAAATATTTGAGAAGTATTGGTGTTAGCTCTTCTCTAATGTTTTGGTAGGATTCTGGAGTGAATTTGTCACATCTCGCACTAGTCTGTGCCTAGAGTCTTTTTCTATTAATGCTTCTTCACTTAATTTTGATAAGACATGTTCTTAGGAATTTATTGATTGCTTTTGTGGATTTTATTTATTTAAATAAAAGTTGAACTAGCTACTAAGTCACCACATTTGAAGGTTGCTGTGATGGTGTGAATGAGACTGGCCCTCTAGGCTCATGTATTCAAATACTTGGTGACCAGTTAGTGGGGCTGTTTGGAGGTGGCTTAGGCGCTATGGCCTTGTTGGAGAAGGTGCGTCACTGGGAGTGGGTTTTGAGCTTTCCACAGACTTGTGCCATTCCCAGTTTGCTCTCTCTGCATTCTGTTTTCAGGTCAAGATGTGAACTCTTAGCTATTCCTGACACCATGCCTTTGCTCCACCATCATGGACCCTCACTCTGTAAAATGGTAAGCCATTTAAATGTTCTCTTTTATAAGTTTCCTGGGTTATGACATTTTTTGCCATAGTAGTAGCAAATAGCTAAGACAGTAGCTTATTATTGAAATGGACATCAGTCACTTTGTGGACCAAAATGAGTTCTGTGTTCTTCCTTTGCTTGGCCTCCAGTCTACCTCAGGTCTTGAATTAGGTGACTCTCGAGGTCTGTAGGAATCTCTATATTACATTATTATTTTTTTATTTTCTTTTATGGTTTTCAAAAATCTTTTTATTGCTGGAAAATACTAGGTTAATTTCTTAAAAATAACTTCCTTATTACTTTCATTCTTTCCATAAAAATCTCCCATTTGTTGTCTCTGGCGTTGTTTAAAAGAATATACTTTCATAACTGTCTGAGTTCTCCATGTGTTTCAGTGTATTTCCACATAAGAAGGTTTATAGATAACAAAATCCTTTTCAATCCTTATGGGAAAATACAACAGACATATTCTAAAATGCCTTTCTATTTCTTTTCTTGCATTAGATCAGTTTTAAAGGTTTGGTGTTCTTGCCGGCTGTGGTGGTAGACTCCTTTAATCCCAGCACTCCGGAGGTAAAGGCAGGCAGATTTCTGTGAGTTGAATGTCAACCTGATCTACAAAGCAAATTCCAGGACAGCCAGTGCTACACAGAGAAACTCTGTCTCAAAATGAAAAAAGAAAAATGTTTGCTGTTCTCTGTATTGATCAAAACTTGGGAGGACAAAGGTTCAGGACTTCCCACTTTTTGAACAAGCAATTTAACCTTTTGTAAGTGAGGGGTTTACCTAATGTGAAACTTAAAAAGTTGTTTTTTTTCCATATTTTTTCATGTGTTTGATTTCTTCATTGTGTTTGAGAGTATTTCTTCTATAATCAGCTTTTACTTTTTATTTATTTAATCAACAGAAAATGATTTTGTCTAATTACTAATATAGATAGCCAAAATAGGCTTTAAATTTAGTAGCTATTTCAGTTTCTATTTCAATAAAGCAAAATCTCAAAGAATCAATGAATTCCTTACAACTTATCAAAATTAAATCAAGAAACAGTAATTTAAAAGCCCCTAGACAAAGACCAGTGCAGGATGTGGCAAATTTACTCCAGAATTCTATGAAAACATTAAGGAAGAGCTGACACCAATACTTCTAAAATGTTTGACAGAAAGGGAAGAGACGCTGCCAGACTCATTCAATGAAGCTAAAATCTTATAGCTTCATAGTTTTTTACTTTTCAAGCCTTTTTAAAAAACATTGTAAGTTAATTATGACAAGATCTGAGAAGTCATACTTGAAATGATAGATGGCAGAGTGTACAATTCCATCACTGTTAGTGCTGGACTTGGTCAACGTATCAGAATCTAGATGCATTTAGGGGGTAAACCTCTGGGAGTATCTTTGAAGGAGTTTCTGGATTAAGTTAGGTGGGAAGGGAAGACATTCTTTAAATATGGGCAATACTATTCCATTCACAGTGGTCCTAGACTGAATAAGAAGGAAAAAGTAACACTAGAATTGATCTCTTTCTGATTTCTGAATACAGATAAAGTGTGATCATCTGTCTCAGATCCCATTGCCATGACTTTTTGACTTTAGACTACCAAGCAGAAATAAACCCTTATTTCCTAAAATTGTTTTTGTTAGAAATTTTGTCATAGCAATAAGAAAACTAACACAAGTAAATGTAATTTTAAGAAATTAAAACTATTTATGCTTTTAGTTGAAGTTTTACCACAATTAACAATGTCAGAATACTTTCATATGGACAGAGTATTCAATTTTATGAGAATGAGGAGAAATATATTACAATAAGAAAATTCCTTAACCTCAAAACCTCAAAATTGGCTATTTGTGTTCTTAGATCATAATGAGGTTTTGGGTATATCAAGCTTTCTGTGTTTACAGGATATGATTTTCACTATATTGCCATTTTAATTTCCACACTCCAGCGTTTCCATTCCTAATAAGATTCATATTCTTAACATTTGTATTCTCTGCTTAATTTTAATTAAATCAAAATAAAAATTATGACAAGCAAGCCAGGCAGTAGTGGCACATGCCTTTAACCCCAGCACGTGGAAGACAGAGGCAGGCGGATCCCTGAGTTCGAGGCCAGCCTAGTCTACAAGAGCTAGTTCCAGGACAGGCTCCAAAGCTACAGAGAAACACTGTCTTGAAAAACCAAAAAAAAAAAAAAAAAAAAAGATAAACTAATTAATAAGCTAGATTAAAAGACTGTATATATCACATATTATTCAACGAGAAAACTTAAGTGAAAAGGGCAAGAAAAGGGAGAAAGTATAATTATACAGATAACAACTTTTGTGACTATTTTGGCTGTTCCATGTTTTTCCTATGAGACTCAAGCTTTATATGTGACATACTTAGAGCTGCATCTCAAGGACCTGGCAGGGCATGGAGTGTTATAGGTGGTCACTTGCGATCATCGAATGGCCTCTTGCTTTTAATATGACCTCAAGAAAATCACTTTGAATAGGATCATAGACTCATTAGTAACCTGTTTGGTGTTTACGGTTTTGTTCTGGTTCATCAGAAGGACATATTCTACAAGTCATCCTTCTAAATCTGTGGGATGCATTTGAACTTCTTATAAATATATGAGTATAGGGAAAACGCTACCCTCCAGTTGTGGGCGGGCTCTCTTCTGAGTAGTAATATTTACATTTTCATGACTTCGTGGTTTCCTTTCTGAAGAATGCAATTGGACACTGAAATTTCAGTTTTTTTGATTAAGCCTTCTGTCTTCACATCCAGATTGGGAAACCATCCTTTGTAGCTGAAGATTAAAACATAGAGCTGACTAATGTTTAAAAAGAAAATAAAGGCCGGATTAGGAAATCATCAACCACAAAAAATGTATGGGGTTTTCCCCAATATCACATCATGCTGACTTAATTGGTGCTCAGAGTTTTAAGGAGTTAAGGTGTGAGGTCACTTCATGAAGTAATGGTTTATTATGAATTTGCCTGCAAGAGTACACAAGTTTGGAAGTCATACAAAGGATTTTTTTTGAAGGATGATGGATGAAGGATGATGATGGCATCTGGCTTTAATGCTTGCAAATGCTAGTTAGTCATCTGTATGGGTGGTTTATCATGATGCTGGAACTGATATGGCGATACAGGAAGCATGTGTGTGTGTGTAAGCATGTTTTATTGCCCTACATATATTTGTGTGCTCAGGAAAGTACGATTTGTCTTTTTCTTACCGAGTATCTACTCAGTATTGTGGTTTTGGATTGAAAATTTTGGCTTACACAATATTCTGGTGGAGAAAGGAAGTCCCAGCTGGTATTTTTATAGGTTAGCCCTTGGGAAGTGATATACTAAAAAACTATGAGCTTTGGGGATGTAGTTCAGTTGGGAGGGGACTCACCTGGCATGCACAAAGCCCTTGACTTAATCCCCAGGACAGCAGAAAGCCTGATATAGTAGCACACCCCTGGAATACTAGAGGTCAAATGATCAGAAACTCAATGTCATCATTTAAGTTACATAAGACTTTGTCCAAAGCAAAACAAAATACAAAACATCCCTTTGTTGTGGAATATTACTTTAACCTATATTTCATTTGTTTCTGCTGCTTTTCTTAATGATGGAAAGACATGCTACATTTGTTTAAATAAGATTAATCTGGGGTCAGGAGGCTGAGTCAGCAAGTAGTTCAGAGTGGTAGAGAGGAACTGAGTGTAGTGAGGGTTCGTAAATTGGGGCTTAACACAAGGACACTCCTTTTTCAGGAGTTGCTAGCCAGGAGAGGTTAGGTACTTGCTATTCAGCCTCTCTGAGTGAGCAGAATTTCACTGCAATCTTTGCATCTTGAATTCCATAGAAGGACTGAGATTTAGATAGTTTCCTTTAACAGCCATGATAGAGCAGGTGCCTGAGGGAACAGAATTCCAGCCTGGTTGCTTTACTGCTACTGGTAGCTGCCATTGCCAATTGGGACAGCAGATGCTTAAGGTGCAGACACTGTATCGAATGAAAAACAATCTCCCAAACACACTCGAAAAAAACTACATGACCTAAGAAAGAGCCATCACAGTCTAGACTGGAAACCCTTCAGTAACAATGTACAGTTGAGAAACTCATTAAAATATGAGAGACAAGTGACTTTTATTGTGACAGTATGTCCATATTGCAGATTCTAATTGGGTGTGGTGTGATATGCCTTTAATCTCAACACTTGGAGGCATTTGGATTGGAGAGGCAAGAGTTTAAGGTCAACCTGAGCCATGAGATCTTTTTGCAAAAAACAAAAAGAAATAAAACAAAAACCATAAAAGAGAATACCCTTGTCAAGTTGTGATGATGTATCAAAGGATGGATACACATGAATATCTACAAAATAATTCTCTCCTTTCAAAATATCTATCTAAGACAAGATCTTTATGTATCACACCTACAACAATGGATTACAGTGGATTGAATGTAGAAAAAGATTTGGTAATCCAGCTGTCTTTTGTGAAGCCAGACGTCGCACAGTGTAAGACAGCGTCTTTCTAAGCGGAGCAGTATGCACACCTTAGAACCCCAGCACTGTGGAGGCAGAGGCAGGCAGATCTCTGTGAGAGTCCCAGGACAGGTTCTAAAGCTACAGAGAAACCCTATCTCGAAAACCCAGCAAAACAAAACAAAGCAAAACAACAAAAACAAACAATAACAACAACAAAAACAATGTCTTTCTTCTTACTAAGCCTTTCTTGCTTAGGGAACACTAAATAAATACTGTAATTTTAACAAAGCATGGTACTTATGCCAACACATACTGAATTTATTATTTTTATTTTAAATGAAATAGAATATATGTACTTTAAATTCTTGTGTAGTTTCTTATACAGTAAACGCACGTGTTTGGTTTGTGGATGAAGAGATATACAATAAAGATATCTTATACAGCATAAACCTTTGTAAAATTTGTTGCTTGCTTTATTTTTACAGTGCCGGGGATTGAACTGAGAACTCTTTCTAAGCCATGCTCACATTCTCCCCACTGAATTACACTTCCTCATGTTTACCACATCTTATCTAAAATATTTTAAATTAATGTACAAAGTGAATGGGCTTTGAGCTGGCCTCTCCATGCATCATTCTATGTGACTGTCATTTCTCACCTTAATTCCCATTTCATAATACATTTTTCTGGTCCCATCTGTCTCCTTTTCCTTAAGACGTCTTGCTTCTCTCTCATGATTATTTCTCATCTCATGATCTACAACCTCAAATGTAAAACTATGCTTACACATGTAATGAAAGCTAGGTTCTGCATAAGAGAGAAGGTAATTGTGTTTGACTTCCCTTAACATGGTAGTTATAGTTACACCTATTTTCCTGCAAGTGTCATGATTATATTTTTCCTAATGGCTGCAATCAGTCATGGTATAGATGTAGTACTTCATTTCCTTTTGCTCTCTTTAAAATAAGTTTTAAAAATTATTTCTTTTATTTTTGAGATTATAATATAATTACATTGTTTCCCTACTCTGTCCTCTCTCTTTTAGTTGCTCCTTTTCAAATTCATGACCTCTTTCTTCCTTAATTATTGTTACATACATATATGTATATATTTAAGTTAAAAATATCTTTCATTTATTTTTGACAATTTTAGAAAGAATGAAAGATATAGGCCTGTTTTTCTTCATTTCCATGTAGAAATTTGGTTTTTCAAATAACAGCTTTTAAAAAGATTACCTCCGGGTGTTTTTGACCATTTTGTCAAAGTGCGGCGATTGTGCAAGTTTGTTTCTGAATCCTCATTCTTTACATTTTTGTGTGTCTGCATTTATGTCAGATGCATGCTAGATTTGTTCCAGTCACCCTGTAGTGTAATTTGAGATCAGGTATTATGGTATGCTAGCATTTATTTTTCCAAAAGGGTTGCTTTGGCTACCCGGAGCCTTTTACTTCCTTATAAATTTTAGGTTTTGTCTAGTTCTGTGAAGAATGCCTTTTGTATTTTGATGGGCATTGCAGTGAATCTGTAGACTGCTTTTGGGAATATAGCCATTTCCACAATATTAATTCTTTCAATCTATGAGCACAGGAGATATTTCTATTTTTTAATCTTCCATTTCTGGAGGAGGTGTTTGTTGTGGAATAGAATATTTGGTAATTATGTAAAGATGTGTTGTATTTTTTTGTGTTGCATTTTTAAGTATGTAAAGGTATGTTGATTTTATTTTTGCTGCATTTGTTTAATTATGTAAAGATGTAGGACTGTTTTATTTTGCCTACCTAAGGCATCTGCTTGGTCTAATAAAAAGCTGAACAGCCAATAGCTAGGCAGAGGAGGGATAGGCGAGGCTGGCAGGCAGAGAAAAAAGGGGAGTCAGCCAGCTAGCTGGGGTTCAACCAGACACAGAGGAAGCAGGATAGCAGGATGGGAAGTATGCAGATGAGGTACAGTGAACCTTGGGGTAGCACATAGATGAATAGAAGTGGGATAATTAAGTTTAAAAGGAGCTAGCAAGAAACAAGCCTAAACTAAGGCTGAACATTAGTAATAATAAGTCTCTGCTACAGGTGGCATTTACATTTCGTAATAGAAGTCTTTCACTTCCTTGCTTAGGCTTATTTTCAGATATTTTTTCCTTGAAACTGTTATGAATGTTTCCCTATACTAGCTTATTTCTCTGTAATTTCATTGTTATTATTAAGAAGCTATTGATTTAAAAACGTTTTATTTATTTGAGCAACCTCCACAGGATCAGGCCTGAGCCAGGGACATCTGTGCAAGTAGGTCCTAGTCAATGATCCTCAATGGAAGCAGGCCCTTATGACTTCCGTGATTGCAGAGCAAACCCTAGGAGTGCCAAGTGACTTCTGGGAATGCTGAGTAACCTCTGCAGTGACTGGAACTGTGGCTCCCACTCCACCATGAAGAGCAACCATCTGAGCCTTGAATCCACTGGCACCTGGAAGAGTGTTTAATGGAGATATGGCTGCAACTACACCAATCAGAGGAAAAGATGGGTAGACAAGGTAAGAACATGCTCACCACCACAAAGAGCAGCATGACCCCAACAAAAACTGGTGGCTCTGAAACAACAAGACTTGAACACAGTAATACAGCAGATGAAGCAGAAGAAAATGACCTAAAAAATAACTTTAGGAGAATGTTTGAGGCCCTTAAAGAGAAAAATAAAAAATTCTCTCAAAGAAATGGAGGAAAAGACAAACAAAAAAATTAGAAGAAATCAACAAAGCTCTTAAAGGAAACCAAGAAAAAGCAATCAAACAGGTGAAAGAAATTATACAAGACTTGAAAACCAAAATAGAGACAATAAAGAAAACACAAACTGAGAGAATTCTGGAAATGGAAAATTATCAGGAACCACAAATAAAAGCATAAACAGCAAAATACAAGAGATGGAAGAGAGAATCTCAAGTGTTGAAGATATGACAGAGGAAATAGAATCATCAGTCAAAGAAAATATTAAATCTAACAGAAGCTTAACACAAAATATCCAGGAAATATGGGACACCATGAAAAGACGAAACCTAAGAAAATAGAGCTTGAAGAAGGAGGAGTCCATCTCAAAAGCACAGAAAATATATTCAACAAAATCATAGGAAAAAATGTTCGCATGTATGTATGTTGATCATGTGACTGACTAGTGCCCACAGAAGTCAGAAAAGAGTATTGGAACCATGGGAACTGGAATAATAGATGTGAGCCATTAAGTGGGTGATGGGAACTGACCCTGGGACTTCTAAAAGAGCAGCAAGAGTTCTTAGCCTCTGAGACATCTGTCCAGCCTCATGTACTTATGTGTTTTTTATGTTCTGACATAGACTTATTAGTTTGTAAATTTTGAAGCAATGTCCCTTACCTGAAATCAATCCATACTGGTCATGATATATAATCTTATTTTGCTCCTAAAATTCAAATTTCAAGAATTTTATTGAGAACTTGTTTAGTTATGTTCATCAAAAAATATTGGTATATTATCTTATTTGTGTGTAATTTTCCATTTTTAGCATTATGATGATGCTGGCTTTGTGCAATGAACTTGGTAGTGTTCCTTCTCTATTTTATGGGACTAGTTTGAGAAATATTGGTGTTAGTTTTTTTTTTTTTGATGTTTAGTGGAATTCAGGTGAATACATCTGATATTGAGGTTTGTTTTTTGGGAGGTTTTCTGTTATTGCTTACATCTCACTGATTGTTTCAAAATCCTTACAGTTTTTTCTATCTACCTGGTTTAATTTTGATGGGTAACTACATTTTAATGTGGTCTCCAATTATTCTCTGATTTTCAATGACATCTATAGCACCCCTCCTCTCTTAATGACTAGGTTTATTAATTTAGGGTTTATCTCTCATTTAATTACTTTGTTTATAAGCTTGTCAATCTCGCACATTGATTTTTTTTTCAAGAAGAACTACTTTTGCATTAGTCCAAAGCACAGTCCTTTTAGTCTCTAGTTCACCATTTCTGTCCTGATTTTTGCTGTTCATCGCCATGTTCTGCTTTTGATTTTGGATTGTTTTCATTTTCCTAGAATCTTGTTAGGTTACTGATTTGAGATTTTCTTTATTTTATTTCTTTTTTTTTTAAATTAAGAACACTCACAACTATAAACTTTTTTCTTAGAAGTGTCTCGAATTTTCTGATGGGCTCTGTCTTCTTTTTCATTTGATTCTAGGAACTTTTAAATTTTCTTCCTGATTTTGTCAAGAACCCGGTATTCATTTAAAAGTGTTTTGTTGTTTCTTTGTTTCTTTTATATAGCTTTTTTTGTTACTGATATCTAGTATAAATTCACTATGATCTTATAAGCTATGAGGTGATTTTGATTGGTTTTTATTTGCTAAGACTTGATTCATGACCAAGATTCTGGTATATTTTAGAGGACTTTTTAGAGTTCCATTGATTGGTGGGAAAAATATGTATTTTGTCTTTTTGTATGTAATATTTTGTATGTATCTGTGAAGTCTATTTGATTTACGGGGTAATTTAACTCTTTAGGTTTTTTTTTTGTTGTTGTTGTTGGTGGTGGTGGTGATAATGATAATAATTTTGGCTTGGATGACCTAACTAGAGATGAGGGGGTTTTACTAAAACTACCCATTGTAATGTTAAAGCACAACCTAATCAGTCTTAATTTGTCCTAATTAGTCTTAATAATAAAAACCCAGAGTCAAATATGAGGTAAAACCTGAAATATTTGAGAAGTTAAGGAACAGCCACACTCACCTCTCACCTCTCCAATTTCTCTGACCTAAAGGAGCATAGCTCCTGTCTGTGCCCCACCTTATCACTTCCTCTCCCCACGCAGCCTCATTACTTCCTGTCTCTCTGTACAGACCTCCAGACCTCTATGGTTAACTAGTGGCTAGCTTCTATCCTCTGATCTCCAGGCAATCTTTATTTGTCAGAACGCAAACAAAAATATCAGAACATTATGCATTAGGACATATCTGATCTTTTATGTCCATTAGTGTCTGTTTTATGAAATTGGGAACCCCAATGAAGGAAGAAGCAAGATTAAACATAAAAGCTAAAGAAGATGGGGAGTAAGTATATTATGGATGGAGGGAAGAAAAGAGAAAAAGAGAAAACATTAGAAAAAAAAAGAAGAAGAAAATGAAATAGATTTTCCCAATAGTGAAAAATTAGATTAATGTAAGAAGGAGAATAAAAAGTAATACTATAACAACATTAAAATGTCAGTGAGGTAATATCAAAATACTTTAAAATGTCAATATTTTGGAAAAAGGAGAAAACTCAAATGACAAAATGGAAAAAAAGAAGCTAAGGAAAATCATGAGAAAGGAAGAAAGAAAGAAAAAAAGAAGAAAAAAAATATAGAAAAAAAGGGTTACATTGGAGTAGCTCCTTGCTGAGTCTTCAAAAATTCGATAATGGGGATTGGAGAGATGGCTGAGCATATCAGAGCACTTGTTACCCTTTCAGAAGACCCAGGGGTAGTTCCTAGCACACACATGGTGACTTATAATCATCCACAACTCTGGTTCCCTCTCCTGGCCTCCATGGGCACCAGATGCTCACGTGATACAAATACACACATGCAGGCAAAACATTTATTCATATAAAATAAAGTAATCTAAAAAAACCTTTACAATTGGGGAATGTTAATTACATGTATGGAGAGGAGGGGTCAGTTTGGCTTATGGACTTAACTTCCATTGTTTTATGCTATTCCTGTGCTGTATTGAATAAGTGCCTAATATTTTCTGGAATTGTCATGACAATGCATATCAGGAACCAGTCTCTGCCTGCCACACGTGGCTTTGCCTTCTCTTGTTTGGGCAGATTTCTGTCTCACTTTTCCAAGAGTCCCTAATATTTACTCCTTGGGTGGCTGTTGCAGCTCAGGGATGTCTCCCAAGTGTGTTGGGTGTGTGTGAGGCTCCACAGCACTGAGATCAGTACAGACAGAGACGTTATCTTCATACATTAAAGGCCGCCTTGGTGTTAATCATGCTGCCGGAGGGAGAGAGCTGTGGGTACCAGATGCTCCGTTGGAACTTCAGAGTTCTCAGGCTCTACAGCGATTAAAGACAGGTTGCTAGAGAATTTGATCCCATGGCTGACCTCGGGTTTAGAATTTTGAGTAATTCTCAGTTAATGAGATCTGTTTCCAGCCGCCGAGGACAGGATTCCCTCTCTTTATGCACACCCCAACCTGATCTATCCTCCCACTGCATGTACTCTTAGTTCCATCAGGTCCTGGCGCTACTGCTGCCCACAGCTGCCTCTCCCAGCCTTCCCTTTCCCAGAGGCTGTGGCGGGCCAAACTGTGATTCCCTGACCTGTGGTTGTTTACAGTTCTCAGGCCTATGGGGGCAAGTGTTTAATAACGATTTCTCTCTAAAGATGGTGTCAGGTCTCTGTCCTCTGAGTCACAGTGTGACACAATGGGATTCTCTCCACCGCTGGTTCTTCTGTGGAGGAATCAGTGCATTTCAAAGCCCACCACTAGCTTTGAACATCCTACTTACTGTGGCTTGTCCAGAGGGCAGGCCTCCCTTGCTTCTCTTGGACTTACCTCATGGAAGAGGCTTCTGAGTTCTCTTTCCCTTTAGAAACTCAAGGCTGAGACTGCATGGTGCTGGCTTCCCTGCTCAATGCTGCACCTTGTCTCTGCTCTTCCCCTCTGTCCTTTTAGCTCCTTTATGGGGTTCTGAAGCTTTAGTCTATTTCTGTCTCTGGCCTAACGTCCATTTTGCTTTTCCGATTGTCTCCTTCACTGGTTCCCAAGAGCAGCCTCTTCTCTACAGTCTTACCCAGAACATTTCCATTCAATACTTTTAAAAACAATAAAGGAATCTTCAACCCTAAAAGTCTGAGAAATATTGACATAATGCTTACCAATTTTCTCAGCCACCCTTTAATTTTAATTTCAAAGACAACATTATAAAATAAACAGGTTTGATGTCATATTTCCCTTTATACTGTTCATCCATTCATTATCAGCATTTTAGTACTATCTGTATATTGTAACCCCTCAATATTCTTTGAATGAAGAGGACGGAAGGAAAAAGAGGCAGAAAAGACAAATTAAAGAGAATGAAGTTAATGCTACTATATGCCAAGTAATTACTACACAGCAAGAGGGAAACGGCACTTGGTACTGGAGATCTAGCCAACTACTTCCAGCTAGTGAAGCCACAGGTTTTGGAGAAGACCCTACAACCACCACTTTACTAAACCACCATAATCTATAACTACATTCCAAATGTTTGTCCACAGATACGGGCACTTCTCACTCCTCATTAAAGAAACTCTATTTGCAACAGACAGCAATGATTACAAATACCACAGCCAATCAAACTGCAGAGGAGGGGACAAAAAGATTATAAAAGTCAGAGGACGGGGGAGTGTGCTGAGAGGTTGTGTTTACTAGGATTGACAGAAGGTGCACCCATAGTGTCTCACTAACATAACGTGTCCAAACAAGATAACAACAAAAACCTGACATGTAAAGTAGATGGAGGAAAGTCCATGTAAGACCTCAGCTCTGCACAAAGAAACACAGGGAAGTGAGGAATGCTAATGCTAACGGTGGAAGGAATAGTCTTCCCTAAGGATGAGAGTATCAATGGGCTATTCAATCCAAACAGTAAAGCAACATTACACAGACTGAGTATGGAATACTTGGTAGTATATATGTATCTATGTATACACACATGCATGTAACAATAATTAATAAAAATGGGTATGGATCTTAAGTGCAATGAGGGAACTGTTGGTTACTGCCAAGGTGTGCATGCCACTACTGCACCTTTAGGGTTATGGTGCCATATTGGCTGTTGTTGTGCTTCTACTGTCCAATGTGTAAAGTATTCTTCTCTTCAAGGCTTATTTATTTTTATTATTTATGATTTTCTGTATGTACATCATATCATGTCATACAGGTTCCCTGGGAAGCCAGAAGAAGGTATCACAGCTCCCCTAGAACTAGAGGTGGGAATTGCAGTTAGAGCTACCAGATATGGGTACTGGAAATTGCCCAGGCAAGGGCAGCAGATACTCTTACCCACTGGGCCTGCTCTCCAAATGCTGAAGTATTGAACTCCCCTACAGCTGTTTACTTGTTACTCACGAGTGTTTTTTGCACAATAGCAGTTGAGCAGTTGTGATAGAGATCTTAAGACCTGTCAGGCTCTAAAACATTTACTCTTTGGTTCTTTACAGAAAAATTGTGCTAATTCCCTCTTTCATACCTTGTTTCTAAATTTAATTTAATTGAAATCAACTTGGAGAAAGTTCATCGTGAACTACGTCCCCACCTTTCTCTGCATGAAGTTATTTACCACATTCACCAAGGGAATAAAATTTTGAGTAAGTAAAGGTTTTTATAGTTCACTTTTCACTTAGGGTAGATGGCTATTAAAATTACCCGTAAGACAAAATTCAGATTAACCAAAGTGCTGATGTAATGCCTGGCTCTTGTAGAGATATGGCTGTGCCTGGGGCAGCATGCTGTGTCTTTCCACACTTCTTTTCTGGGACTTTTCTCTGACAAAAGTCCTTGGCTCCTTTGTGGACATCTCTGTTATTGTCAGCACTGTCAACTAACACTTGACACCTTACCCAACAGATCAGCCTCAAGTCAAGCTAGTCAGTGTCTCTGAGAACTTGAGATGAGATCTCTGAGACAGGTGGCCGCCAGAGGTTGCAGATTTGCCTGATAATAATGCATGAATGTGCTTTGCTAGTTTCAAATTAAATGATCCTCTTCACTTACTTTCTGCATTTATTCTTTCTACCTGGGTCCCGAAAGCATATATGACTTTTTCATTAAAAAAACTTAAACAAGAAATAAAAAAAAACAGCGTTGAAATTTCTCATAAACTGCTTTCAGACTTATAATGTTACATTGTAAATAACATTTTACATAAACTAGGGTTGTACAACACTGTATGTTCTTTTTATATGTTCTTTCATACCATAGGATATATGGCCCAGAACTATCCAATAGTTAGGCTAAAAAAAAAAAAATTGGAGGAATACATTCTTCACCAATCACTGTTATTGAAATTGGCATTTTTAAAAATAGTACTTGACCTGGTAAGATTTTGGTGTGAATTACCAGTGTCTGCGGCTTTGACTTATATGTGGGGAAACTGGGAAAGGAGGATTGGACAGAGACGGAAGGGAGATGGAGAGGAGGGGAAGCTGCAGTTTTGGTTCTCCAGTCTGAAACCCTCACCACATCTTTGAGTTTACTTTAGCTATTTCTACCTTTGGGAAAACAAGGACTTTTCTGGAAATGTCCTGATAACTATCATATTTACAAATATTCGAGTAAGGTGGTTTGCTGGTAAAGGCATTTGCCAACAAGCCTGGTGACTTGAGTTTAATCCCTGAAACCCTCGTGGTGGGAGGAAATAAATTATTCCTGCAAATTGTCTTCTGATCTCGGTACATGCATGATGGCATACATGCACCCACCCGTTCATATTATTGCCCAAAATAAAGAAATATATGTAAAAATAAAAATATTATTCAGCACTTGGTGTGGCTCATCCTTGCACTTTAAGGGGAGATAGATAAATGTAGGAGAGTTGGAATTCAAGACCATTCTTGGCTACATAGAAAGTTTGAAGCCAGGCTAGGCTCCATGAGACCCTGTCTAAACCAAACAAAACAGACATACTTGGATTAGGAGCTGTTATTCACCCATGAACATATAGTGCTGAGGTCATGGAGTTTATTTCAGGGAGGATAGTGTATGCTATGACAGTATTTAATAAGGTAAATAAGTTTAAAAAGTCTATAAATCATAAGGCTATTTATTTTACCTTTCTAAAACATACAGTAAATTGCCTATTTAAAGTGTGATAGTAAGAATTTGAACTGTTTTGCCATTTTCTTTAATGTGCTTGCTTCTCTCCTTCCCTCCTTTCCTTGCTATGTTTTCTTTTGTTTTTACTTGATTTGTGCAGCTTTCTTATCCACAATTCTCTAAACTTCTAGAAATAGAGTTTTCAACAAACACTTTGAATAACATTCAAGACTCAGTTATTTAAAATTCTCCATCCAGAGGCTGGAGAGATAGCTGAGTGATTATCAGCAATGTCTGCTCTTCCAGATGACCCAGGTTGAGTTCCCAACACCTACACGACAGCTTATGATCGTCTGTGCTTCCAGTTACAGGGATGCAGTTTCCTCTTCTGGCCTCCACGGGCTTCACACATGTCATGTAGTGCCCAGACATATATGCAAGCAAAACATCCATAAACACAGAAAACAGAAGAAAATTGACCAATCATGAAAACAAAAGCTTCCAGGGAACTGCTTTCCTCATAACGGAAACAACAGACATGCAGCTGTGTACGCAGTAGCATAAGGGTTTTGATGTGGTCCTCTCCTGCCTTGCCCAAATCCGTTCATAGGCTGTGCTGAGGTGTGACTACTGCTGCATTCTGCCTCACTCATGTCCCCTGCTAAACTGTCAAATTAGCTACCGCTTTTAAAACTTTTTTCTGAATCCCATATTTCTGATAGTGTGTTGGCAAAGTCCTGCCAATGTTTGACAGTGAATTGTTTTGGCCCATGGAACCAAATCTTTAGAATTTTTTTTGTCAAAAAAAAAAAAAAAAAAAAAAACTTGTGGAAGATGGAGTCAGGAGAGTCGGGGTCATTTGCTTAAAGATAGTCAAAGCTATACAAAGATATTCTGTTTCAGAAAAATATGTTTACTTGTTGTTATTTGAGTTGCTGGTGATTTTGGTTTCCAAGTAGCCATAATTTTCTAGGTCCCATTTTACCTCTCTTTTTCTTTCTCCAGTTCTGGGCTCTTCAGCTCTTCTCTCCAGGATCCAGTTCTCGGCACATTGCCTCATGATTCTAACCAATCCTGTTGACTTTTTCCAACTGCAGATTGAATCTTACCCCAGAGTTCTAGCCCCAAGAGAAAATTTCTGATCTATTTCTCAGAAGTCAAGACTAAATTTTCTTCTCTCTCTCTCTCTCTCTCTCTCTCTCTCTCTCTCTCTCTCTCTCTCTCTCTCTCTCTCTCTGTTTTTGAGGCAGGATCTTACTATGTAACTCTGGTTTTCCTGGAACTCACTATATAGACCAGGACGGCCTTGATGTCACAGAGATATGCCCGCCTCTGTCACCTGGTATAGGAGTTCCTTCTGTTTGTGTGTTGCTTTCATTGGTTAGTGAGTAAAGAAACTGCCTTGGCCTAGTTGATAGGGTGGAACTTAGGCAGGCAGAGAAAACAGAATTGAATGCTGGGAGGAAGAAGGACAGAATCAGGGATAAGCCATGGATCCTCTGCCTGGTTAGAATCTTTCCCGGTAAGCCATAGCCATGTGGTGATATACAGATTAATAGAAATGGGTTAAATCAAGATGTGAGAGTTAGCCAATAAGAAGGGGAGATAATGGGCCAAGCAGTGATTTATTTAATACAATTTCTGTGTAGTTATTTTAGGTGTAAGCTAGCTGGGTGGCCGGGACAAACAAGCAGCCCCCTCCTCTACCACAGTCACCCAAGTGTTGAAATTAAAGACATGCATCATTATACCCATCTGACTTTGCTTGCTTTCTTGTTTCCATGAGTATGAGTAATTGTCAAGCCAAAGTTACCATGTCACATGGATTTCTGGATTGTGCTACCTTCTATTCTTGCTTCTTTTGAATCATCTCCATTTCAGAGACATCATACCGTGGAACTATTTCCTAAGGCTCCAGCCTGGAACCTAGTTCTCATGGCTTTTTTCTTTTTCTTCAACATACAACCAACCTTTATAATATTTTTTATAAATCCAAGTGAGGCAGCTCAAACATAAAGTTCCAGCACTTGGAAGGTTGAGGCGGGAGGATTGTTGTGAATTTGATTCAAGATCAACCTGAAATATATATTGACTTCCATACTAGCCTAGGCTATAATGAGAGGCCTTGTCTCAAATATAGTAGTGTGTGTGTGAGGTAAGACATATTTAAATTCTAACTTATATCTGTCTTCTACTGTTACTCAAAGCATATATTGTCCAAGTCAAAGGTACCTCTCTTGAAGATATTTAAAATGTTTTAAGAACTTAGGACTTTTTGTGACAGTGAGACACATCTGCTCTGGCAGCACCAAAAACTTCAAGAGGAAGATGGGCACCAAAGAGGCTCCTTATGGAGTTGATTAGATATTTGGGCAAGAAACTACTCTTGCCTGGACTGCTTGATGAACTAGACATACAAGACCCGCAGAGAAATGACTACTAAACTTGCCTAAAGGTGAGATGGTCCTTCAGGGTTCCTGCTTCATGAAAGAGTCTGCCAGACATTCTACAGGGCACAGAAGAAAGTGACTGGCAAACTGCCAATATAGGTGGAATTCTTTTTGAAATTTCCTGCTTCATGGAAAAGTCTGTGGGATACTATGGGCCTGTAGGATGAAGATCGATGTCCCAATGGTACAGAAGAACTTTGGGAGACTGTCCAGTAAGCAAGATGTCTCTGTCATTTCTAGAGTTTTGGAAATTGCTTACAATGCACTTCCTGTTTACTTAGGTAATATTATATCCTTCTGGCATCTTTGATGGAGTTGAAGAATGCCTATTTATCTTAAATGCATCTCTGTCAATCTAGAAAATCTAACCAACATGACTACAAGCTTGACTATTATAGATGATTATCTATTAAGCTATATTTCTTAATTATATATTACACTTTTAAATGAGCTGCACAAACACAATACCTTAATCAAAAGCAGAAACATACATATAACAAAATTGACCTTAAATTTGTATCAATAAACCAAGATCCATAACAATGCAAATCTCTAAGCAGAAGATGGTGGTAATGTCTCCTTGCTTGAATGGCTATTTTCACTCTTGACACCAGAGAATCTGTTGTTAATACAGTAAGCAATATGGGCTATTGTGGAATATTATTTTAAGATGTGTTACATTTGTTGATGCTGTGGATATTTGTTTAATGGTACAAAAATGTGTTGCATTCTTTTATGTTGCATTTGTTTAACTCTGTGAAGCTGTGTTACTTTGCTTGCCTAAAACACCTGATTGGTTTAATAAAAAGCTGATTGGCCAATAGGTAGGTGGAAGAGGGATAGGCAAGGCTGTTAGGTAGAGAATAAATAGAAAGAAAGAATGAGAAGGTGGAGGATTGAGAAAGGGAAGAGAGGAGGATGCTGGGGGCCAGCCATGTAGTCACATAGTCAGCTACAGAATAAGAAGGAAAGAAAAAAATATACAGAAATAGAGAAAGGTAAAAGCTTAGAGGCAAAAGTTAGATGGGCTAGTTTAGGTTAAGAAAAGCTGGCTGGAAATAAGGCAAGCTAAGACTGGATGTTTGTATGAAAGAGTAAGTCTCCATGTATTTATTTGGGAGCCGCAAAAATTTATTTACAATGTCACAATGACATCCTGTTGTTGGGCGATGGAGAAATGGAGAGGGACACTTTTATAGTCTATTCTATGTCCATATGTGTGTGGATGTATGTGTATACAGGCATGTGAATGGATATTGGTCCCCAGGAGCAGTCCCACACTGTTTTTGTTTGTAGGGGGCAGATTTTCTCACTGGAACCTGGCTGGTCAGTGAGCTGCAGAGATCCATCTCTCTCTGCCTCTCCAGGTATTATAAGTTTCTAGCAATCTGCCTTTTTTTACAAAACAGGGACTGGTGATCACACTCAGGCCATTATGTTTGTATGGCAAGCACTTTTATCAACTGAACTATTGCCCCAGTCTTATATTATATAAGGATACACACATATTTACTCTGTATTGTGTAAAGGAATCTGCATATGCACTTAAAAAAAAAAAACCCCAGTTATCAGTCTGCTTGTTCTGAGTTAACCCCTAACCCTGGGACAGGGAGTGGTACCTGGGCTGATACTAAAAGATTGTTGGAGAGTGTCTGAATCCAGCTCTGTAGAGAGACAACGGCAGGAGAATATCGGGAACCGGTGAGAGAGGCATCAACACTGGGAATCTCTGGGAGGGGCCTGACCACCTCACCAGGGCAGCAGCAGTGAAGTCTGGAATACCTGGCAGGCTGGAGATGAGGTATACTACAGTTCTTTCTGACACCTTCTCTGGTCATCTCTCTCAGAACAAAGTGCAAGTTAAAGACAGAATTCCTGTGTCTGATCAGGTGTTTTTGTGGTGATAGCCAAGACTGCCAGTGTTCTAGTCACATTCTTACCCTTCAAACAACACCAAGACTTCCGCGATGTTCTCTGCACTATGTAACTCGCTGATCTCCAAGGTCTGCTCCACCATTTTATTACGCTTAAACCATGCTCCAGTCACAATGGGCCTTCGCTTTTTTTAACGTTACCAGTGGTTTCCTATAATTCAGATCCCTGACCAAGTCACCTCCACAGAGAAGGCCTTATCTTCTTGCTCAATGATCCTTCACTGAAGGGATGATGTGGGAGTGTCATATATCAATCTGTTGATTTCATTGGTTAAGCAATAAAGAAACTCCTTGGCCCTGATAGGTTAAAACATAGGTGGGAGGAGTAAACAGAACAGGATGCTGGGAGGAAGAGGAAGTGAGCTCAGACTTGACAGCTCTGCTCTCTGGAGCAGAGACGCCAGGCTCTGCTCTCCCAGGCAGCTCCGACCCAGGATGGACGTAGGCTAGAATCTTCCTGGTAAGCACACCTTGGGGTGCTATAAACAATTATTAGAAATGGGCTAGTCCAGTTGTGAGAGTTAGCCGAGAAGAGGCTAGATAGAAATGGGCCAAGCAGTCTTTAAATGAATACAATTTGTGTGTTGTTATTTCAGGGCATAAGCTAGCCAGGCGGCCGGGGTGCCGGGGATGCAGCCCCACCACTCGTATTACTACAAAGGGACCCCCATTTATTTTTATGCACCAGCCCCTTAAACATTTATTTTTTCTTCACAGAGTTTCCCGTCTTGATTTTTATCTCTTCTTTACTTGTTTATTTTTGTCACCAGAATCTAAGCTTTAAACTGTAAACTCCATAAATCTTATTTGTCTTGCTCACTAGGATATTCCCCTCCACAAGATAACATGTAGCACCTAAATAGCTTTTCAATCAGTATTTGTTAGGTTATAAATGGAAATATTTGAAACATAAAAATAAAACTGTGAACCATTAGTTGAGACATGTTTTAATTAAGCTATGGTACAACCATCTATGTTAGCATCTAGTCAGAAAAAGAATAAAGCACAGTAGTAACTTGAACAGAAAAGGTTTGATATTGCACAAAAGGGTGTCAGCAATATGAAGATTTATTGCTTCCTAATGCCTATTGATTTTACCTTTATTTACATATTTATTATTGCACACACATGCACATACACAGAGGTTCCAAGACCTGTGTATGGAGGTCAAAGGTCAAGATTTCAGAGCCTGTTCCCTTCTTTGTCCATGTGGGACCTGAGGTCCTGAGGATGGAACTCAGGTCATCAGACTTGGCAGCACTGGCCTCAGATTTGCAATACTGATCTTTCTGGTTCCCATGACCAAGATAATAGTGTAAAGTTCATTTAAATGAAGAGCTGATATCCATGTAGTAAACAAAGGCGATGATTTAAAGAAGAACTTTCATTTGCTCTTTCTTGGGATACATAGACAAAATACAGTCTACTCTGAAGCCTCAATAATCAGGTTATCTAATCATTGTGACCAAAGTGATCATTGAGTAACACAGACATTTGGCCACAGCTGGGCTAACAGGAAGTTGTGCTAGAACTTTGGGTGGAATTTTCAGGAAATCACCTGGTAGCCCCCAAGACCACCATGTGGTACCAACTCTTTCAACACAACAACAGAAATGGAGAAACCAGACTCCTGAAGCTGTTCCATCCATCCCTATACCCCGCTGTCTTGGAAAATTCGCTCCCTAGACTTCCCACTAGTGTCTCCTTTCCTTATTTTTAAAGATTGCTCGAATTATTCTCATAACCTTTAAACAAGTGTGGGCTGCTGTGAAGAAAAAGCCAATGACACTGTTTATTGTGTTTCTGAGTGCCGGAGTCACAAAGGCTCAGATGACGTACTTCTTGATAGAAATAAGAAGGACATCTTTTTGTTTTATTTTGCTTTGCTTTTGTTTTTTTTTGAGACCCTGTCTCACTCCACAACCTAAACTGGCCTTGAACTTAAGGCATTTTTCTGCCTCTGCCTCTGAAGTGCTGAGATTATAGGTATGAGCCACTATCTCCAGATGACACACTCACAAAGAAGAAATAATAATTATAATTATTTTATAATATAAGTAATTATAATTATCTGAGAAGAGAGAAAATATTGGGAAGGCATAGAAAAGAATACGGTATGCTCCTCAAAAAACAGATTAGACAGAGATAGACCTTGGAACGCTCATGAAGAGTATATGGAAGATACATATGAAATATGACAAGAGGTTGTCAGGGACCAGGTGTTCTAAGAGTTTTACCTGGAATTTGATAATGAATTACTGATTTATATATTGGGAGGAAATATAGGAAGACATGAAACTAATGGCAGGGTTCCATATAGGCTATAAAAGGACTAGAGAGAAGAAATAAAACCCATCCCCAAACCAATATTTGTGGAACTTAATAAATAGAATTCATTGATAGAACTTGAGTGGGCGTGATGGTACTTGTCTTTAATCCTAGCACTGGAGAGGCAGAGGCGGGTGGATCTTTGAGTCTGAGACAGCTTGGTCTACATGTGGGGTTCTAGGACAGACAAGGCTAAATAGTAAGACCCTGACTCAAAAAAAAAAAAAAAAAAAAAAAAAAGCTCATTGAAGTTGAGAGTGAGGGAGAGAGAAATTCTAAGCAGACCCTGCATTTCTGACTTGAACATCTGGGGGGTGCCATTTGACAAAGATAGACACAGAGGACAAGATCCTTGGAGTCACATAAGCTCAGACTGGCACTCCACAAACAGTTCTGAGCCGGGACTCAAAGTTTAGATGTCATGAAGCGGGAGGAGTAATTGGAGCCTTGAACAGGAACAGATGATCAAAAAGTACAGATTCTGACAAAAAGAGGTTGTGGGTGGGGCATCAAGTTTTAAATGAGAAGATTTTAAACATTAAAAAAAAGAGTTGGAAGTGGAAAAGCAACTAGAGTGTAGATTAACAGAAGTCTCGATGAAGCTTCAAGAAGGACATGGGAAGAGAGCGGGAAGACACGACGCCGAGGTTTCTGGCAAGGTGTCCGGGAACTTCCCACTGGATTTGGAAAGTGGCCTGGTCATTTGTAAGATCGCTAACAACATTTTGATCAAATGTGGATTGAGATAATTATGTGCTTGGCTAAACTAAGGGATGAAAGATGAATACTTCTCTGCGTGTATACATGCATAAGAGACCACATGCACACACACATACACACACATGCAAAAAACAACTATAATAAAATACATGGCAAGAAAAAGAAATTCAGATAAGCAAACAGACTTCTTAAAATTTTTTTCCCATTATTTTGATACAGCGTTTTTTTCTCTGTGGAACCCTTGCTGTCCTGGAACTCTTTCTATAGACCAGGCTGGTCTCAAATTCACAGAGTGCCTGCTTCTGCCTCCGAGTGCTGCGATTAAAGGCATGTACCACCAGAATGAATTAGAACCAAGTGTAATGACACATAATACGAAGATTCCATGGTGAAATATGTTGCCTGTAAAAATGAAAAAAAGCATAACTTGGGTGTTCTGTCCCATCTGTAATCCCAGCACTTGGAAGAGAGAACCAGGCAGAATCTCAGAGGTCAAGACCAACGTAGCCTACGTGGTTAGCTTCTGGCCAGCCAGGGCTACACAGTGAAACCTGTGTCAATAAACCCCACCCCCAAATTTTTTTTTCTTAAATATAATTTTTTATTGAAAAAAAAAAAAGATTTCCGCCTCCTCCCCGCCTCCCATTTCCCTCCCCCCCCCCCCTTTTTCCCCCCCCCCCCCCCCCCCCCCCCCCCCCCCCCCCCCCCCCCCCCCCCCCCCCCCCCCCCCCCCCCCCCCCCTCCGATTTCAGGTCTCCCCTTCCTCTTCCTCCTCCCCCAGCTCCCTTGGCTCAGACTTTCCCCCGGAATACAGGTCACCGGGCCGCCCGTCACCGCGTCCACTTCCCGTGCTGGACGAGGCTCCTCCCTCCCTCTGCACGTCCCTCCCCTCGCAATTAGCTCCAGGGTGTCTGTCTCCCGCTGCCTGCCTCTCTCTTCACCACTAGACAAGGTAGGTGCAGGTCGCTGGGGACCAACAAGCCTGCTGGACCTTGTGCGTGGGTTTGCATTAAAGCAAAGGGCTTTTGCTGGTGTAGAGGTGAGGCACTTTCCAAGTCCGCTTTCCAAAGTGAACTCTCATGACTGTATATTTGTCCTTGCAAAAAGGCAGGGGCCACACCCTGATTCAGACCTAGGCAGCCACCCTTTACTTCTGAGTATACTTTCATGTAGGTGTTCAGATGTTAGCTTTTAAAACAGCTGAGAGCCTGTAGACCAACTTGTGTTCCCAAGGAAACTTTCTCCCTCCCCTTAAATACTATTTTTAGGCTGGGTCTTTTGATTGTATGGTTTTTGTGAAGATGGAACCGTGAACAAACAGCACCTTTGCATCAAAATCAGTACCCACGTCTGGAAGATCTTCTGTGCTGCAAAGAGGTGCTGTCATATGAGAATCCGACATCCTAGATGGCGGGTCAGTCTTGCCAGGACAGACAGTGCGGTTTTACACTGCATGGCCACTGGGTCTGGCCCAGGCTGCAGAGACTGGCTGATGCAGTTTATATCCACTTGTTGATAGAAAAGGCCACCTGTTGTTTTCAGAGCCCATTTAAAACAGGAGAGTCAGAAAGGAGCCCTGTGCACGCTTACACGCCCGGGACAGCCTGCCGGGCCTGCAGCAGTCAGAGAACAGGCCAAAGGCAGGG
>NW_026068018.1:1543127-1568644 GCF_014885135.2 Alexandromys fortis
TTTCTCCACAACCTCTCCAGCAAAGGATATCATTGGTGTTTTTGATTTTAGCCATTCTGACAGGTGTAAGATGATATCTCAAAGTTGTTTTGATTTGCATTTCCCTGATCGCTAAGGAGGTTGAGCATATCCTTAAGTGTCTTTTAGCCATTTGAATTTCATCTGTTGAGAATTCTCTGTTCAGGTCAGTGCCCCATTTTTTAATTGGGTTAATTAGCATTTTAACGTCTAGTTTCTTGAGTTCTTTATATATTTTGGAGATCAGACCTTTGTCTGTTGCGGGCCCACCCCCAAATTTTAAAAATTAAAAATAAATTTCTGACATACGTATGAAACACAATTTGAATACAAGTGTAACTTCTTATTTTGCTGAACTCTGTCAAAAGGCATTTGATAAAATAATACAAATATCGAGAAAATGCTTCATCATTTGATGTGTTCTAGAAGGGGGGCATTTCTACTGTGACCCCACTGATAGGAAGGCCGTTGACTGTATTAGTCTGCAAACTGCAAGTCAAGCCGGTGCTTGTTTCTCTGACGCTGTGCACACTATTCCTGTCAAGTATATCCCACAAAGCAGCATCAAGCTTATTCTTAGAAAATAGAATTTAGAAACCTCTTTGAGGCTCTGTACGCTTATTGCCTTTGGTGACTTCCATCAGACTATTGCGTGATACTGAGATGTCCACGGTGTAGTTTGGAGTAAAAGGACCATCTCCAGCATTGGTCAACAATCCTAGTCACAAACAGGGATGACAAGTGGCTGTTGTCTGCTTAAACAAAATTGAAACATCCCCAAATGAGACATCAGTATTGTCACTGGGAATATTCAAAACAATGCAATGCTGGATTAGGTGGCAATTACTAAACGGCTGTATCAAAATAATGTGTTAAATCATCATTGCAATACAAGTAAGTGCTTGGGAAAGTTCTCTTCCAGTGAATGCCGTGTAGACTTGGCTGACTGGATTGTTCTGGTATACTTATTAATGCCAGCTTTTCTTTTACTAGTCAGTTTTCCTATTTGCTTACTGTTGTAAACTAAAGCTCGATTTGGTGGCCCATGTTTATAATCCCAGCACTTGAGAAAGCTAAGCAGAAGGATCAGGAGGAGTACAAGACCAGCCTGGACTAAGTGAGACTTTGTCTCAGAAAAGTGCAAACTATATAGATGTATGAACACAAACTTTGCCAAATTTTCACGTCACCTGTGACTGCATATGTAGGATGTGTAGACAGAGATTTGTTGAATTACAAAGGAAATCATGCATATTATATAATATTGCATATATGCATATATACATAATATATAACATATATAATGTATATTGCATTTGTATGTAAGTGAAATTTGATATTTTTCAATTAATACTCAGAGCACAAATATAGTCTTTTGTTTTTATTTTTGCTGCTTTTGGTGGTCACTGTGTTGCCTGGGCTGGCCTTGACTTTGTAATCCTCCTCTCTTAGTGTCCCCAGTGTTAGGATCACTGGTGTGTGCCAATACCACACCAGGCTACGTCCACGCTATTTTCAACGGATACGTAGAACTTAGTGGCACATATGTGAGAGCAATTTGTCAGTCTTCCAGACTGTCAAAATTACCCTGAAAAGAACACCTGGCCAACCTGAGATCTTAGGTGCTAGATCTTATTATGACTGTTATGCTTTGTTATGATTCTTATGAATACGTTTCAGGTGAAAAAGAACTAGATATTAGAAAAACCAGGGGGATTGATTAAGATCACACGGACGGAGGGAGATTCAGAATCAGAACCCAAGAGTTAAACTTTAGAAGAGGCAAGGACAGCATCCTCTCACTTCCTTTGTGTTAAGTGAAAAGCACTAAAAAGAATAAGAAATTGTTTTTGATCTCAGGATTGTAAAGGTAAAGCAGGGGTATTGCTGTTAGTTTGAGATCACTCCGTGCTGCATAGTGAGTTCCAGGCTTGCCTGGGCCAGAGTAAGACTTTGTCAAACACCAACCAGCCTACAAACAGAGCAAGATAAAAGGGGTCAAAAGCACACCGCTGCGCAGCTGTGAGAGGTAAACATTGTCTCCGCGGTGGCGTCTTTGTTTGAGTTTATTTGAACTGGTCCCCTCAGCGCTGAGAGGGGAAGGAAATGTCTGGGGTCTGCTGGTGCTAGAAGGGCAGATGGCGGACAGCGCATGACTGTTATTTGGGTGTGGAGAAGATGAGAGGAAGCAGTTAGAAAAAGTTGGGGAAAGTTTCCTCGGAGCTCATTAGGGACTGTGACAGTAAGGAACACTAGAGGATTCCCAGCAGCGAGCCAGGAAGAAATCACCCGCTAGACCTGTGGTGGGCGTGGCCAGCATGACCCATTCCTCTGAATATACAGCAGAGCCAGGACAGACAGATGATCAGCAGACCGTCTTTCCAATTAGCTATCCTGGTGAAAAAAACAACTGCATAAATGTAAAAGTAAAAGTAAAATTAAATTCAGAGTATTAGTTTCAAGTTTTCATACATATTTGCTGTCTGGGACTGAGCCTCTTGCGGGCAGAAGACGGACGGCTACTGACCTGTGTTGGTACCCCATGCAAGCCTGGCAGCTTGGAGGTGACACAGGCATTACAGAGCAATGCCTCTCCCAGTGTGCCAAGTGCGGCACACACAGGGGTCCTGGAAGAGGGAAGTGGTTACGTGATTGAAAGCGGCTCAGGACTTGCATAACACAGAATCCAAGTGCGTTTTTGTTTTCAAATGATGAATTACACATAGGATTTCACAACGATGGTCTCAGAAGGCTTCCAACCAGACGGCCTGGGTTTCTCTCCAACATCATGTTTGGACATTCTGAAAACCTGTCCCTCGAGACAAAGAGGAAGCTGGCTTTTCCTGAAGAGATGAGGAAAACTGCACGCACGTTGATGAGTGAGATACTGTCGAGCAGACGTGCCTCTTTGAGAGGGTGGGAGCCCTTTTCCAAAACGTTTCCTCATGGGCCTAATTGGTGATCCCTTGATTTATCGGTAATGAATTTGTTCCTGCTGTTATTCAGAAGTAATATGCTATGACTAAGGGACCCTGGCTCCAACACCCTTTCTGTTGTAAACAATCTAGCTTGCCCCAGTGGGAATACAACTTTGCACAGTTTGAGAGAGCAATGTGGATTGTAATTATTTTTGTTATAAAACTGTTTGTTCAAATGATGTAAATGGTGAGTTCGTTAAGAATTCTTTGTTCTTTCTTTTAAATTAATACATTTTATTCTTTGATACTTGTCATGGTATATATATTTTTTTCTGTTTAGAGACAGGCTATATAGCCCAGGCTAGCCTGGAACTCATGACATAGTTTACGCTAACCTTGAACTCATCATGATGGTCCTCCTGCCTCAGCCTTCAGAGTAACAACATTATAGGCATGAGCCACCTGCCTGCTAAACAGACATTTGTTGTTCTTGTTTCGCCTTTGTAAATGGGGTTTTGTGTGGTCCTGACTGGCCTTGAACTCTCTATGGAGCCAGGGTAGAAGATGCCCATGAAATTCTGATCCTCCTCTAATCCTCTCCCCAGAGCTAGGATTAAAAGCACCACCAGAACTGAGTTTTTATGGGGAATTTGAGCTCAGACCTAGGCCTCTGTACACATTAGGCAAACACTCTGCTAACTGAACACAACCTAAGTCCCTGTTATTTGGGGGGCCTGGGGGCATGAAAAAGGTCTTTCACTTATGTGTAGCCTTCCAAGTGCTGAGATTAAAGACATATTAAAATCCGGGATAGCTTTTATACAGCATTACTTTTTGTTTAAATCCATAAAAAGTAAATTCAAGCAAAACTGACTCAAGTGAGCAATAGAATGAATGTTCACAACTGTGGCCTAGGCTCTTTCACACTTCAGATACAGTTTTTTTTTTTAAGTGTATCAGAGGGAGGTGACAATCTAGTATTTTGGGAAAGTGGCCTCCAGCTGGTCCAAGTCCTTTGAATCCTGCCTCTGCTCCTTCTTACAGGCCATGTGAGGGTAGGTGAGTTGTCTTGAGATCCAGTGTTTAGAAAATGAGAACAGTGATTGGCATATAGTATCAGTCTGTGCTAACTCAATGAGTTCACTCCTGGAGAATACAGTGTACAGAAAATCGTCAGTACAAAGTACAATGTAATTCTCACCATTATTTCTAAAGATGTCCTGCCTTATTTTCCATTACTGAACCCTCAGAGCCAATCAATCATAGATAAAAGTATTTAAAAACTTGAATCTGTGAACATGTACAGACTTTTTAACTCTTCATATCTACTGAAACAATACGATGTTGCCAATCTGTAATCCAGAGATAGCAAAGTTTAGGAAAAGATACGTATGGGCTACATAAAAATACTAGGTTACTTTCTAGAAAGCACAGAAACATCTCTGGGTTTTAGGATATGAGGCAGCTCCTGGAACTGATCTTTCAGTTGAGTGTTATTTTCTCAAAGAGGCGTGATGGCTGGCTTTCAGTGTGCTCACTGAGCTCAGGCAGATCCAGGATTATGTCTTCTGTGTGTGTCTGCCGGGAGTGAGCTGCATCATCCACTTTTTTGTGATAGCTGAAGGGCAGAGATGATGCAGCAACCGTTCTGTAGCCCACACAGCCGTCACACGCACACTTCCTCACAGTTTCTGGGAGGCAGTGGCTGGGCTTCTAGTCTCTCTCACCCTTCACCTGAATCCTTTAGGGCTTTCCTGTCTCCAGGGCCAGGTGTGTTTGTTTGACTCCATGGTGAAGCTTCTCTAGGACAGTCACATACGTAAGGACAGAGGTTAATAAGAACTGACATAAGGCTCACTCCATCCTTGCAGGTGCCAACTTGTGCGTAGAGGTTCCTGCTCCTTCTGATTTCCTTGTTTTTTTTTTTTTTTTTTTTTTTTTTCTTCCTGACTCTTTCCCTCATAGGTTTTAAGTTCTAACACAAGATGGAGATATCAGAATTAAAAACACTAGTATGTTGATAAGGTCAAGCCCTGAAAACCAAAACAAAACTCTTGATTGATACAGCTCTCTAGTGGTCCTGATTCTCTATTTGATGTAGCCTCAGCAATGAAAAAAGTCTCTCTTGGCAGCAATGTTGTGATGAAGACAAGTGAAGCAGATTATAGGCCAACGCCTATGATCCCAAGTACTGGAAAGGAAGATTCAGGCAGATTTCTGTGAGTTCCAGGTTAGGCTGGTCTATATAGCAACTTCCAGGGCAGGCAAGATCACATACTAAGACTGTGTCAAAAACCCAAACAGACAAAAATATAAATGAAAACATAAATAATAAAACTATATGTAATATTTGTTGTAAAATTATTTACATGATTAATAATAGGTTACTTTTAGATGATGATTCTTTTAAGATGATGACATTTTAAGATCTGGAGCGATGGTTCAGTGGTTAAGAGAACTATTGCTCTAGCTAGAGGGTGCAGCTTCAACTCCCAGCACACGCATGTTAGCTTATGACCCTCCTTAACCCCAGACCCACAGGATCATGCCATGGACTGGCCTCTTTGGTATCAGGTATTCACTTAGTGCAAATGCAGGCAAAACATTCATACACATAAAATAAAAACAAGAAATTTAGAAATATAACATCACAGTTTAAAAATTATTTGTAGCTATTCTAGATTATATTGAAAAATATTGCTAAGATTCATTCAAACTTATCTAATTCCATAGTTAGTTTTGGGGGCTTTGAAGAATTAATTTTATTAATTCTTAATTAATAATAATTAATTAATAATAAGACTATTATCATCACCCTTTTGTAGGAGACACGGGAACCTTGGAATTTTCTGGAAAAAAGAAAATATACACAAGAGTCCTCAGCTCCCTCTGCTTCTGTCTCAAAACTTACTTCTGATTCAAAGGAGTCCAGCCATTAACTCACTCAGTCTTAACTCATTCACTCATTCTAAAGCACTTCTAAGTACCTGTTACGTGCTGTGAATAAAACTGTTGCTAAGTACATGCAAATAAACATTGCCACTTCCCTGACGTAGGTCGGTCCCAAACAGGAGCAGGCTAGTGCGAGGAGCGTGCAGGGAAGAGCTGTGTACAGCACTTCTTCCTGAAGGAGGCTGACAACTCAACAGGAGAGAGAAGGAGAGAACTTCCTAGAGAGAGCATACTTAAACTGGGCATTCAAAACCTATTCGTAAGGTCTCATCAAAATATAACATAAAAGTACAATCTAAAAATCATCTTAGTTTACTAAAATTACCATACTAAAATCTTTACATTCTCTATTTCTTTCTGATTTTCTCACTTAATCACCAACAAATATTCTTCTGTAATTTGGAATTATCAGCCTTAATAAAATAGCTCTGAAGGTTGTTCTTGCTTTCTCTGATGGATGCTTTTGACAGAGAGTTATCTTGAGATTTAAAGTTGAGTAGAAAGTCGGGCCGTCAAGCTTAGATGTGAGGCCTGGTAAATGCTATTCAATAATAGTAGAGAGACACTTAAAATGACCCAACCCTCTCCTCAAGTATATTTGCTAAGTGTTAAATACCTAAAGCACTGTTAGCATCAATGGCCAACATTTCCTGTAAGCTCACTGTTGAATATTTACTTGTCTCTAAATGAGCTAAGATGTGGGAACTGAACCAGCCTGACTCCCTAGCTGGTCATGAGTAGATCCTGCCTTGGTAACTGGCTGCCTTGAATGGACGACTGTCAGTAGAGCAGACGCTCTCTGGTGTCCACCTGGCACTCTGGACACCACACAGATATCTGCAGAAGAGAAGGGGCAACCACAACGGGTGCTGGCTCTCTGAGCAACATCTCAGACAGGGCGATTTCAGACAGTTCGTGCCCGACTTTTTGCCGTCACAAACTTCAGTGAACCTATATCCTTCCCGGCCAGAACACTGCCCTGGTGGGTCAGCAGCACTGTGGTAACTACAAACGCAGTCCTTCCTTTTCATGACGAGCTAGGCCACCACTGGCACAAACACCTTGTGCAAGGGGAACTTGCCACACACAGTTCCTCTTCTGGCTTTATCCACAGTGTGTACTGCTCACTTTTTGAATCCGCTGGGAGACACCTTTCTGGGCTGCACTAAGTGTCAACAACATGAGGTCCAATAAAAAGCTTCTATCAAGAGGTTTTGTCTTGTGTGCTTTGTGTCTTTATCACCGGCACAATGGTAGATGTCGGAAGTAGCACCAGCTGCTGCCACCCTAATGGTGATGGTACAGCTGAGGAGTTCCGGAGAGGAGCTGGGGGCAGAGAGAACAGGAAACAGAGGCAGCCCTCACCTTCTCCACTGCACCCTTTTCTCTTCTCTGCTGTCCTCTACAGCCGTCTTTGTGAAATTCCTAATGTTCCTTTTTGATTCTGTGCCTTTACTTCCAAATGAACTTCAACAATTCTCTAATCTGCTTGCCCAGCTCGGTTCTGTGGCTTCTAAGCAGAACAACCTTTAGTCTGTTTCATAGTGACATGGAGATGTTCAAACAGAAACACACACTTCAGAGCACGTTAGGAGAAGACCAGTCATGCCCACCTCTGTGACTCCACATCTCCTGACTCAGATGCCGTTGTTTCAGTGCTGACTTCTGGTCATTTGCATTTCAGTGGTCTTCTTACACGGCTTATACCATTGTTCTGGAATGATTCTCGCTGCTACGTCTGAATGTTATCTCCCTGATGAAAATGCTACTTCTTTCTAGTTATGATAGGATTCTATTTTTAGTCGTACCCAGCTAGGGACATGGCACTGCCTGTCCTTTTGGGGATGCTCCATGAGGCTGGTGTGCTATTGCTATTTTAGGGCAACCTTGCCATCCGTCAGGCAGCCTGTTTACACTACTTCTCCGTGCCCTCAGTGACAGAATCCAGGCCTGCTCATGTTCTGCTACAGCAATACTCGAGGCCCTTCCCAGCTCTGCCTCTAAGCTCATGGTCAAAAAAGCCTGGACCTCTTCAGGGTAATTATTCTAACTCTTTGAATTTTAAAATTCTTTACTGTACTTCCCAATCTACATATATGATACTGAAACAAATATTTGATTCAGGGAATCAGGAGACTGTTAAAACAGGAAATCTCGCCCAAGTACAGCTATTACTTTATAAACTCAATTGATTATTTCAAACACTTTTAGGGGTCCTGATGACTGGTTTGCCATTGAATCTCAAACACAGTGGTTCTAGCCTACCTGCTATGTAGTGTCAATCTGCAGAGTCAATTCAAGCCTAAGTGTTTGTCGTTGAACTTTGGTGCCCAGAGTCCTTTTTTAAGGGGTGCACTATAACTGGGTGACCTACTATTACCTAGCTGGTACCCAAGGGGGAGATGTGAGAATGTGTTTATGTCCATGAGTTTGTGTGTGTGTGTGTGTATGTGTCACGGGGTCTTATTACATAGAACTGGTTGGCCCCAAGCACAGTCTTCTTGGTGCAGCCTGCTTAGTGGTGTACTACAGAAATGTGCCACTTTTCCTGGAGACACATGTTAAAAATGTTAAAAAACTATTTCATAGACAGGAGTAGAGGGTCCTTAAGTTGGATAGAGCATGACAAAGGAGAGATATTACTTGGGCAAGGCACAGTGTAATAGAAGACTTCATGTACTGCTGCCATATAATAACTAAGTTAGTGACTTAAACAAGTTGAGTTGTTTCTTACATGGGTTCCAAAGTTGCAGTTCATAGCAAGTGAATTTGTTTGTACTGTGACATTACCAGAAACCCAGGTATTCTACTGATGTGGCTTCCATATTCTATCCCAAGATATCTGTTCTAAATATGATCAGGAGGAAACAGAAAAGCCGCAGGTTTCACACATTACTTTCTCACATTCCTTAGACTGACAGTGGTTACATGCTCACAGGTAATTAGAAGAAAATCTAAGAAGTATAATCTTTAGACCTGTGGCTATGTTCCTATCGTGTTCCATCTCTTTGTATATTTTGGAGATCAGACCTCTGTCTGATGTGGGATTATCGAAAATCTTTTCCCATTCTGTAGGCTGTTGTTTTGTTTTGTTGACCAGGTCTTTTGCTTTAAAAAGCTTTTTAGTTTCAGGAGATCCCATTTATTAATTGTTTCTGACAGTGTCTGTGCTGCCAGGGTTATATTTAGGAAGTGGTCTCCTGTGCCAAGGCTTTCAAGTATATTTCCCACTTTCTCTTCTATAAGGTTCAGTGTGGCTGGCTTTACGTTGAGGTCTTTGATCCATTTGGACTTGAGTTTTGAGCATGGTGTTAGATATGGGTCTATTTTCATTCTTCTACATGTTGATATCCAGTTATGCCAGCACCAATTGTTATATATGCTTTCTTTATTTCATCAGATCTTTACAAAGTATACAAGGTTTAGAACTTAGATCTCTTTATTTCTGAACAAAAACCAGGCTCTTCTTTTCTAAAGGAACCAGCTAGGGAAGTGTGTTTAAGTGAGCCACAAATAGTAAATCAGTCTTTAACTATTGAAGTAAAGACAATAACAGATTTATTAGTCATCATTGACTTCATTTGTTGTGTACTTTAGGAAAGTTTTCGTATCTCCCTGAAATTTAGACACACCACATCTCTTCTTTGGTCAAACACATTTGGGTAGAAATGACAGAAAGTGCAGTGTCTAAGCATGACAAATCACATTTACTTTCCCTTTGCCAATGGCTGTCATCATTTTTTGCTCCTAAATGAAAGGATCAGAATTGAACAATAAGTGAGATACAAACTTTGTGTATGTGTTAAGCTGTAGATTAGGCATCCTTAAATTCTGAAACCTAAAACATTTAAAAATTTGAAACCATAAATGGACATTCCACACTAAATCTCATGGGATAGGACATAATGAAAATGCAGGCACTTAAAAAATATGATGTAAAAAAATGATGTAGTAGTTACTTTTCTATTGCTGTTATGAGTCACTATGGCCAAGGCAACTCATAAAAGAAAGAGTTTATTGGGAGTTTACAAGTGTCAGAGAATGATTTCATGACCATCATGACAGGGAACATGGCAGCAGCCATGGTGCTGGAGCAGTAGCTGAGAATTTACACCCTTATCTGCAACTAGGAGTCAGAGAGAGAGAGAGAGAGAGAGAGAGAGAGAGAGAGAGAGAGAGAGAGAGAGAGAGCCAATAGAATGGAACTGATTTTGGAACCTCAAAGACCTCCCTCAGTGATATACCTTTTCCAAAAAGGCCACTTTTCCTAATCCTACTCAAACAGTTCCATCAGCTGGGGCCCAAGCATTCAAATATTGGAACTTGTGGAAGAATATTCTCCTTCAAGCCCACAGGGGTGGCTTTTCCCAGTGAGATGGGTAAAGGTGCTTGTTGTGATTATATATATTTAAATTCCCAGCACCCACAGGGCAGCTCTCAACTGTCTATAACTCTGGATCTATAGGATCCAAGGCCTTCTTCCATTCTCAGGGAGCATGAGACACACATATGGGATACAGACATATATGAAGACAAAACACTCATATGTCAGAGACCAGCTTTGACAAAAATATTACTTGTCAGGGTAGGGGCATGAGGATCAGAAAAATAGTAAAAAGGATGAAGATGTGAGTGAAAATAATAAAACAGAAACATAGGATAGTGCAAGGAGCGAGATTCAATGAATACTGAAATCCCTAGGTTTAATTTTCCATACACCTTTACACCTCAATAAAAAAGGGGAAAAAAGGCAGAAAAAGATTTCTTTAACATGATACAAAGGACAATTTGAACAGTTAATTGCTTCAATACTTGGAGATTGAAGTCATTAGCTTTCTGTTGTTTAGGCAATGAACCTACCCTAGACCAAATATCCTGAAGGCAGTCACTCCCAAGGTCAATCCTCTTATTTCAAAAGGAGCAGAAGTATTCTTGCACATCCTGGCCATTTGTTAGGGTGGAGTAGATCTACCTATGTGGGCCATCTTAATGTTAAAAGAACCAAGTAACTGCATCCTGGGTCAGAATGTGTAGCCCTGGTTATTGTCAACAATTTTGAGCAACCACAAACTCTCTGACCTTCAGAGAAGGTGGAAATGTGGGGCTTCCACACTTATACACATAATTAAAAAAAAAGATTATACAGCAAAAAAAAAAAAAAAAGAAAAGAAAAGAAGAAAAGACAGACTTAAAAGCTGTGTGAGGATGGTATGGAGGAGATAAGGTAAGAGTGTAATGATTTGTCCTGTCCCTTTAAGAGATAAGCTCTGTTCACCCCCTCCCCATCCACTACTAAGAAAGGCAGATCTTTATTCCTGCCTGCAGTCTAGGTCCTTTCTTTTCCATCTCTTTTCTGAAGAGGTAGCTGCTGCTGTGGCTCCTCTCCTCTCCCCCCATTCTCTCTTTGTGTGTGCTCTTCTCTCCTCCCTTCCCCCTCCATAACCCACTAAATAAATATTCAACTTCACTCTGCATGGTGTGCCTATCCATGTCTCTGTCTCTCACCTGCCAGGTGGCTCCCAGCCTGGGACCAGCCACCTTCGGAGATCTGCAGCATGGCCTCATGGTATGCCCATTCGTCTGTCTCTCCTCGAGGGACTGGCTGCACCATTGATGTCTCTCAACTGCCACATGGCTCCCTGCTGGGACTCACTGTCCCTCATGGCCCACTACAGCCACTTGGGGATTTGCACCATTCCTGCCTGGGACTGGCTGCTCTCGGCACCCGCTGCCCACTGCCTGGTGCCACTTTGGGGACCTGCATCATGGCCTCAGGATCTGCTGCTGCTGCAGCCAGTTGGGGACCTGCAGCATTTTATTTAAACCATTACAAAGAGACTAAAAGGAAAGGGAGCAGAAAGAATAACAAAGCTTCAGAAAAAAAAAATCTGTATGATCACTAAAGAAGCCAGTGGCTGCCTTTGTGGACAATTCTATCTTTCATAGATTTTTGTTTTTGTGGTGCTTGGAGAGACAAACGACCCCACCCCCCAAAAAGCAAAATTCCTTATTTTAATGATTATGCTTTAACCATTTGGAACCTAGTACATGCTGTCTCCCACAGACATCAGCTTGCCTGACCTGTAATTACACAAATGATCATTCTCAAGAAATCAACTTGCACTGTAAAATTTACTGCTCAACAAGATAATGAGTAGACCACCAGCCCCCCCTCAGATGGGGTCGACAGACAAATTCCACGGTGACAAGACCAAGAAAGCTCTCCCTCTCAACTGCCTCAGAGGAACTTCCACCATTACAGCAGCATGGCTCCCTCTCTGAGAACTCATCTGCTCTCCAGAAGCATGCTACAATAAATTCCATTGGCCATTCATTCATTTAGTAGACTCTCTTGCTACCTGTGTCACTAAGCTTCCACACAGTGCTTCACCTAGCCAGAGCTGAGAACTGACTCCACGGCATCCAGCATGTGTCAGGCCAGCTCTCCACCGATTGTTCTATCCTTGAGCACCAAGCTCCCTACACTGCACCTTTTCAAGTCTCATCAGCAAGATGACTCAATTATTGTGCAATGGCATTGATTCACTTCATCAGCTTACATTTCTCGTGGATTCCTTTTCCAATTCTGTACTCAGACTGCCAAGTAAATGACAATGACTCAACACCTTTCTCTTTTTTGGTCACTGGGGTCTTTTTCTTTTACCTAAGGACAATGGAATTGCCTCATCTTGTTCAAGTAGTATGTTAATATGTAAGATGTTGAACTTCCCCCACAAATTTGATCTTTCCTAGGCATCTGTAGTTCAACCATTAATATTGTAGAAGGAATTCATGTTCCTCCCCTTATGTCAGCCTCGATATATTATCTGCCCCTTCCATGCTGAGCTTTTATTTCCTAACATTCCCTTTGTTTTTATTGTCAAGGTTTGACAGCACATTGATTTTCAAAATAGCCCTTTTACTTACCTCATACCTGTTTCAAAATATACTCTTGGGTGTGGCCACACAAATGCCTATATCCCAAGCATTGTGTGGGACAGAGGCAGAGGGGTCACTGGGTCTTGATGGTCATCAGTCTACTCAGTGAGAGAGTTTGTCTCAGAAGAAAATGCAGAAAGTTATGGTGCAGGATGCCGTCTGTGACTTCCATAAGCATAAGTACACATACACCATCCCCATAACACACCACATACATACACACACGTGCAGACACACACACACACAAATAAATTTTACATTCCAAATTAACTGCCACCAATGTTCCTTCAGAATCATTAGACAGTCAATTCAAACTCCCTAACACGGCTTACATATACCACCACCTGACAACTGGGGATTTCGTAGGTTTTGTTTTTAAATCTCAATCTCCTGCCAACTACCATTATCCAACTTCAAAGGTTTTCTTTTGTAATTTATATGCGAAAAGATCTGTCAGGTCTCCAACCCTGCCATTGTCTGTTGTGTCTCCATGTATGCGTGGCTTTTCCTTCCTCCTGCCTCAAGTCATATACCCTGCTTGTTCACCTGGCTCTCTTAGTCATGTTCACAGACAACTTTTCCACCTTCCCACATCCCCCGCCCCTGATGACTGACTCTCTCCCCATCTCTACTTCCATAATACATTCTCTGCATTGTGCTAATTATGTTATTGTATAACAATTATCTGCCTCTTTGATTGTATCTCTTAAGGATAAATGGCAGGAGCCTGAGTCAGTTTTATCTTCCATAGGTTATGAAGCTAGTTTAAAACTGTCTGAGCACCTGCATTGGTTGATTTTGATCATCAGGTAGATAAGATTTATAATCACTGTAGAGATAAATCTCAGGGCCAGTTTGTGAAGGAGTATCTGATTGAGGTTAATTGGATGTAGATGGCACTGGTATATAAATTGGGGTCATGAACTGAATCAAAAGGAGACAGTGAACTGAGTATAACCTCCCCCTCCTCTCTGCTTCGGATGCACTGTAACTGATAGTTTCAAGTTTCTCCCCACGGTGGACTGTACTCTTAAACTGTGAGCCAACAAACACAAAGTCTTTCTTCCTTCAATTGTTCTGGTCATGTATTTTGTCCTAGCAGTAAGACAGGGAATGAAGGCAATTCTCAATAGATCTAAAATATCATTATTCCACAGGCATCTATTACAGCAGGATCTATATTCTGTACTGAGCATTCTGTACATTTGGAAAATTTTGTACTAGATATGTATGTGTATATTTTCAACAAATATACCCATTTTGTGGAGATGTTCGTGATGGTGGAGACTAGACAAAGTACCTATGGAAAATCTTTATAATTTTCTTCAATTGTGCTGCAAATCTAATAACACTTTTGTTTTTTGAGATAAGGTCTTATTGTAGTTCAGACTGACTGTGAACTCAATATGCAGTTGAAGATGACCTTAAACTTCTGATTTCCCTGTCTTTATCTCCTTAGTGTTGTGGTTACAAGATATTCCTGACCACACCCAATTATATGTGGTGCTGGAGATCCAATCCAGGCCTTCACATATGCAGGCAAACATTCTAGCAATTATGTTACATGTCTAGTCAATGAAAACACACTTGAAATAAAATCTGTGCAAAAGAAAATTATTGAAAAATACCTGATACTACAAGAAATCTGCCTATTGTTCACAAACTAGGAGGCAGAGAAAAGGCTTAGCAGTTGAGAGCACTTACTTGATGATGTCACATAACCATCCCATACCAGTTCAGAATTATGAACAACAAAAGAGTTATTTTTTTATGGGGAAAACTTACAGATCACTGTCCTAGACAACAGTCCTCTGTGCAAACAGGAACAGAGTCTAACAGTCGGAACTAGGAGCTGGAAGCAAGAGAACGGGCACACGTTTACCACTGCTTTCACAATATAAGAGATCATGCCCAAGTGGGCTAGTATCTTACATGCTATTGGCTGAAGAAGCAGAATGTGCTCCCACAGCACCTTCCCCCTTTGTTAAAATAAGAGAGTTCTAAACCTAATACAAAACTATATACACTAGGAACAGATATCAAGTATAATTAGAATTACAAATATCATTAAAAATATTAAACAAGTAACACATGCTAAATGTTTTAATAAACATTCTATCTTATGGAGTCTAAGTATAGGAAATGGCTTGGCTAGATCATAAGAGTACAGTAACTATGACTATCTAATCTTCAACCCCATTGAAGGCCTGAGAAGGAAGATAATATTATTTGAGCAGGAAGGAAGTACAATCAAGTAGCTTCCAAAGTGACCAATATATGACAGAGACAGTCCCCTATCTAAGTAATAATCAACAACCCTAAGCAGTGTTCCCAACCCTATGAACAAAAGTTTTGGGGATAGGAAGTGCTGTCTTCTAGAATTGCTTCCCACTGTTATGGGAGTGATGTTCTCTTAATGGGATCATGCAAAAGTAAAGTGATGGTTAAGTTTCAAAATTACTGTCTAGTATAGTTGCAAACAATTTCTGAGCAGCCGATAGGGTTTTTTGTTTTTTGCTTTTTTCAAAGTTCTTATTTAGAGTTCTGGACAGGATGTCATGAGAAGATGCACATTTCAGCAGCTGGTACCCAAAAAAGCAGTCTTATAGTAGCACGGTCTGCATCATGACATCATCTCAACTAGGTGGAGTTGTTGCTATGGGGCCCCATCTTCTTCTTGGAAACTTCAAAGATCACTGCAGCAAAAGTATCTGTAGGAAAATCTATTGTTCATTACGGAAAACTTAAACATCATTCATATAAACATGCATTCAATGAAGAATATGATACAGACAAAATAGGCATGGAGAAAATAAAATTTTTCCTAAAGTCTTCCTTCTGTCCATATCAGATGGCCCCCAATATGAGACAGAAACCCTGAATATTCCTTTTAACAATACACTTAGATATAGAGAAGTACAGAGCCATTGTCCAACTCCAAAAGCAGCTGAATATATTAATATGTGTGTGTATATAAATGTAAGTGTGACCAGTACCTGGATTCATAATCCATATTCTGTTTTCTAGATGCTTCTTAGTGGATAGTTATTTTTCATTCTGTCAGCATTCAAACACCCAGGGTCTCTTGAATTTTTGATGATGTGTATTTTCTTGCAAAGATAAGAGCAGAACCCTGCCCTAACCCCTATGAACTTTTCTTACCACCTGTATGATTGTCACCATTGTGGATTAACTGTCATTTCTCTTTTTCAAGAGGTTTCTTCTTTTCAAAGTGAATCTTTATTAATTTTGATGGTATCCATAGTTTTTTCTTCTCCCATGGAAACAAGATCAAAACCCCTTACCCAGTGTAGTACATCTCCTGGTTTCCATTGTGAGGTCAATACATCCTTGAAATATACTGGTTGATTCAATCAGAAGTGTTTTGCTTTATCCAATGCCTCTCTGCTGCTGGTGTTCCTTTCTCATGAGCGTTTAGAAAATTCAAGGTTAATAAAGCATTATGCAATCTATTTCTGGGGGTATTTTCCATTCCTTTCTGTTTGTTCAGCATATGCTTTATAGTACAATTTGACCTTTCTATAACTGCCTGACTTGTAGGATTATTTAATATACCTGTAATGTGCTTTATATTATAATAAGCAAAAACCCGCTTCATTTTCTTAGATACATATGCTGGACCATTTTCTGTCTTTACTTGTGCAGGTATAGCCATGATGGCCATAACTTCCAATAAATGTATTATTACTGAATCAGTCTTTTCTGAGCTCAAGGCAGTTGCCCATTGAAAACCTAAATATGTGTTTATGGTGTGGTGTACATAATTTAATTTACACAATTCCGTAAAATGGAACAAATCCATCTGCCAGATCTCATCCCTTTGAGTACCCTTTGGGTTACTCCCTGCAGACAATGGCATTTGATTATAGAAAGAACAAGTAGGATACCTCTTTATAATCTCCTTGGCTTGTTGCCAAGTAATAGAAAACTCTTTCTTTAAATGTTTGCTTTTGACATGATGTTTTTTAATGATACTCAGAGGCCTGAAAAACATTTCCAATCAATAATTGATCAATTTCTGCATTTCCTTGTGATCAGATGTGTGTTATGTATATAGGACAAAGCCTATTCCTGATTATGTCTTGAACCTGGATGAATAATGAAGTCAATTCCATATCATCTCGTAGAAATTCAGACAACTCTTTCTGCATATTGTGAATCAGTAACTATATTGAGAGGTTCTTTAAAATCCCTTAGTACCATAAGAATAACATATAATTCTGCCTTCAGAACAGAATTATAAGAGCTTTGTTCCACCTTACTCAATTCTTCTGATTTGTAACCTGCCTTCCCTGATTTATTTGAATCAGTATAAAATGTATAGGCTTCAGTTATTGGTGCATCACGTACAATTTGGGGAAGAAGTCAAGAAGTTCTCTTTATAAGGTTAAGTCTATTGCTTTTGGGATAATTGCTATTAATTCTACCCCCCCCCCAAAAAAAATAACACAAGCCCTTTGCCAGTGTTCATTGCCTTCCTATAACTTTTTTATTTCTTCAGCAGTAAAAGGCACTATAATCTCTGCTGGGTCTATGCCTGCTAATTGATGTACTCTCAATTTACCTTTTATAATTAATTCAGAGACCATTTCCATATAAGTTTTTAATTTTTTACTTGGTTTATGTGATAAAAAGATCCATTCTAAGATAATATCATCCCTCTTCATTAAAATTCTTGTAGGAGAAATTCTGGAAGGCAATATGACTAGAGTGGAATTAAGATTTGGATTTACCCTATCCACATGTGCCTCCTGTTATTTATCCTCAACTATCATCAATTACTTTTCTACTTCAGCTATCAATTCTCTGGGACTATTCAAATTTTTATCACCATCTAATGTTTTGTTCAAACGAATTATTAGATTAGGTGTTATCCCAACAGCCAGTCATAGACTGGAAATGTCTCCTAATAATCATTGAAAGTCATTATGAGTCTGCAACCAGTCTCTCCTAATTTGTGCCTTTTGTATTCTAATTTTCTGTAAACCTATTCTGTAACCTAGATAATTAACATAATCTCCTCTTTGAATCTTTTCAGGAGCAATTTGTAATCCCCATTTAGGCAAGACTTTCTTTACATCTTCAAACATCATTTTTAAAATATCTATATTTGAAAAAGATAACAAAATGTCATCCAAGTAATGGTAGATTATAGACTCGGGAAATTGTTTATGTATTATTTCCAATGGCTGGCTGGCAAAGTATTGGCACAAGGTGTGGCTATGGAGTATTCCCTGTGGGAGGACAGTCCATTGACATCTCCTAGTAGACTGAGAATTATTATAAGTAAGCACTCTGAAGGCAAACATTTTTTTTTATCCTTTTCTTGTAAAGGTATAGTGAAGAACCAATCTTTTTTTTTTTTTTTTTTTCGAGACAGGGTTTCTCTGTAGCTTTTGGTTCCTGTCCTGGAACTAGCTCTTGTAGACCAGGCTGGCCTCAAACTCACAGAGATCTGCCTGCCTCTGCCTCCCGAGTGCTGGGATTAAAGGCGTGCACCACCACCGCCCGACAAGAACCAATCTTTTAACAGTAACTATTAGAGGCCATCCTTTTGGTAACAGAGACAGCAGAAGAATTATATATTGTAGAGGGCTCATAGGTTGAATAACCTTGTTGATAGCCCTTAGATCTGTCACCATTCTCCATTTTCCAGATTTCTTTTTAACAACAAATACAGGAAAGTTCGAAGGCTGGTAGATTCTCCTATATGTTGAGCATGTAGTTGCTCTTGTACCAGTTGTTCTAAAGCCTGCAACTTTTCCTCAGCTAGAGGCCACTGCTTAACCCATATTGGTTTCTCAGTTAATTATTTTAAAGGTAGGCTGTTGGTACCTCTGAAGGTTTATCAGTTGCTTTCTGTTCTTGTACAGCCCGAATGGCAAGTGTCCATCTTCTATAATATCTTCTAATATTTTTCTCGGAAACATAAATTTTGGGGGCTGCAGGAATGTTAATTGCTGCAATAGGTCACAACCCCACAAATTCACTCCAATATTAGCTATATAATGGCTTTAATCTTTCTATTTGCCCTTCTGGTCTTATTCATTCAACTCATCTCGTGCTCTTTCTTACTCGAGTTAGGGTTCCAATTCCCAGGAACTGAACACCTACCTCTTGAAGAAACCAATTCTAAAGCCAAGATTCTGGAGTAATGATGCTTACATCCGCACCTACGTCTAGTAAACCTTCAATAAAAATGCCATTTATACACACTCTTAGCTTTGGTCTTCGATCATTTATAGAAGTCTTCCAGAATATACATTTCCTCTGTTCTACTGGAGTTTTTGAAACATCCTCCACATTTAGCCAATCATTTAGACCAATATTGCTTTTTACAGCAGGCATTGGATTTTTAATATTCTTGGCAATACATGTTCTCCACAGTAACTGGGAATGACTGGACATCATTCATCATGGGGGCCTGCAAGAGCCCCCCCATGGCATTTTCCAATGGTATCGGGTTTCCTTGTCTATCTTTCATTGATCTACATTCATTGGTCCAATATCAGCTTTTGCCACACCTCCTACATATACTTGAAGGCTGAGTCTTCCTATTTTTGCCATTTCTAGAGGAGACATTTTTCCTGAGAACATTGTCTATAATCCCTTCACAGATGTCCCATTATAACACAATTAAAATATTTGGTATTTTTATATCTTCTCTTACCATTGGAAATTGCTTCTCTCACCCAAGCTTCAGTACCATAGTCAAGTGTCTCAACATTCATTGTATGCAAGACCCATTCATCCATGGGTGCTGATCTGATCTTTAAAGGCCCAAGGATTATTTTGCACTCTATGTTGGCATTATCATAAGCCAAAGATTCAATTATTATATGTCTAGATTCTGGTTCAGTTACCCCTAAATTTATAGCCATAGTTAGTCTTTGCAAAAAATCACTAAAAGGTTCTCTCTGACCCTGTTTAACCCTAAGATATGATTCAACTCTATTTCCTAGCTTCCAAATCCTATTCCAAGCCTTTAAAGCTGCTGTGCTACATAGGGACAAGGTGTGGTCATCATAAAGAGCTTCGTCCCGAGAATCAGAGTAAAGTCCTTTACCTAGAATTTGAGCTAGGGAAATCATGAATTCTTTTGCTTTTTCTTGTTGCTCTAAAATTCTTGCCTCCTTGTTATAAAAAGCACCTCCAAAGTAATTGCAGTCCACTTTCTAGTACTGCTGAACTAACTGAGTCAAATCTTGAGGTGCTGCTTTGCTACTGAAAGCTCATGTTTTGACCATTTCCCTAACAAAGGACGAATGTAGTCTGTAAGATACAATTGCTTGTTTAATTTCCTTCAGATTGATCATACATATGGGCTTCCATGTACATTCTTTGACAACCTTAGGGTACTTGGAACCAGATACTTTTCTGATGGTATTACTGGAAAGGCTGGCCAAACTCTGGGGAAGCTACCCCAAAGATTTTTATGTACTGACAAGGTTAAAGTTTGTCTTTCTACCTTTTGTTCCTCGTCATCAAATTCTATTATTTTCTTAATCTTTTCAAATCTGTTTGCCACTGCTTTTTGTAATGTCTGGGTCTCCTGTCCAGTGTTCTTTTCTAATGCCCTCATTGAGCATTCCAAGATATGAAGTCTGTCCGGTAGAGATAATGCTTCATCCTTTGACATATCTTTATAGCATGCATATTACCTTCCTGGAGAGACATTCTATCAGTCAATCTTTCATACACTTTTGACAGAGCCTGATTAATACATTTAACAGTGTGAATTCTCTCAAATAATGTTTCAGCACCCACTGTCATTGATTGGGTTTTATGTGTCAAATAGGCTGTTTTCTTCTCCAAAGTGCTGAATCTTCCTTTAAATAAATTACTATTAGTCTGTATCATTTACAAAAGTACATCAGTTGACTTAGTTTTGTTAGTTAAATTGTTTGTATCCTCCTTCAGGTTCCCGACCTCTTTTTTGAGAAGCTTGGTGCCAGGCTGTACCATTTCTAAAAATACCTCAGTTGACTGAGTTTTGTTAGTTAAAGTGGTCATATCCTTCTTCAGATTTTCAAACTCTTTCTTGAGAAATGTGGTATCAGTCTGTAAAAACTGTGCCATTTCTAAAAACACTTCATTCTTAGCTCTATAGTCAAACCAAATTTTAAGAAAAAAATATTGAAGACAAGACTAATGCCCAGAATCAAACTAATCATATAAGTCTTATAAAACCTTGCACATGGTGTAAGTAAAGAGGCTATTAAAACCTTGGACTGTTAGGTTGTCTGACATATTGCCCTTTTAAATTAGCAACTTATGATCTATATTTAGGATATCAAATCTTACCTGTGGTTTAGTTAGCTGTATTAGGTACAATAACCATTACCTGCCAGTAGGTGTCTTGGGCCACCTACAAAACTAACCCAGTTGGGCCTGATGATGCACTTATAGTCACATGACTGGTATGAATCTGATTTTAGGGTGAAATGCTGAAATATATGCTTAGATCAAAAAGTAGTTATTAACAGAAATCACATACTGTGTGTACCACAGTGGGCCTTTATTGGTCAGCAGCCACAGGAGCACAGGGCTAACAAGAATACAGCAGGAACCCAGGAAAGCCTATATCCCGCCTGAATTTCCATGCAGTGTGTGTGTGTGTGTGTGTGTGTGTGTGTGTGTGTGTGTGTTGCAGGACACAGACACTGGGGCTAGCACGCAGGGACTGGAAGCCACTCTGAGGCAAGTAATGAGATAATATAAAGAACTATAGCCAATCTGCAGCAAGAAAAGCTGCTGCTTCATGAAAATTCTATATCTAAATGAACTGCTGGCTGCACACACAGGCCACAGCCAGCTGAGGGAGGGCTCATGCCTAGTCAGGTGTACTCCAAGCTGGCTGTGGGCAGCAGAGCCAGGGGGTTCTAAAACCAAATGTTCAGGTGCCAGATGATGATGTAAGTCACAAAACAATCCCACACCAGTTCAGAATTATGAATAATAAAAGGGTTATTTATTGACAGGGAAAAAATTACAGATCACTATTCTAGACAACAGTCCTCTGCGCATACAGGAACAGAATCTAGCAGCTGGAACCAGGAGCTGGAAGCAAGAGAGCAGGCACATGTTTACCGCTGCTTTTACAATATGAGATCACACCCAAGTGGGTTGGTATCTTAAAGGCTATTGGCTGAAGGAACAGAATGTGCTCCCACAACACTTACTGCTCTTGAAGAGTGTAATGGTTTAAATAAAATGCTGTGGTTTCCCCAAGGGTGCAACGGCAGAAACACTCCAGGTCACTGAGTGGTGGCAATGGGAAGTGGGCAACGAGACCACAGCAGGCCATACTGCAGGTCCCTGAGTGGCAGCAGTGGGCAATGGGCCATGAGACCATGCCACAGGTCCCAGAGAGGCAGCAGGTAGTGAGCACAGGGTCCCGAGACCACAGCAGGCTATGAAGGCAGCTGGGACCCAGGCAGGAAGCCACGTGGTGGGTGAGAAACTGAGATGGATAGGCAGGTCATACAGAGTGAAGTTGGACATTTATTTAGTGGGTTTTGGAGGGGAATAGGAGAAGGGGGAAGAGTAGAGAGAGAGGCAGGGTTGAGGGAAAAAGTGAGGAGAAGGGAGAGACAGAAGTTGCCTTTTTGAGAGAGAGATGGAAAGAAAGGGACTCAGGCTGGAAGCTGAAAATCAGCTTGCCTTGGTGGATAGGGGAGGGAGTGGGCATGACTTTTCTTAAAGGGACAGGACAGACCATCTCTTTTTCATAATTAAAAGGTGGGAAGTTTGGCACAACAGGTTAAAGGGATTGGGGCGGCAGATTCTCAAGACTGCTTCCTGTTATTTGTAAATATCATCTTGGGGGAACCTGAGGAAACTGGGTGCTGGTCACATTCTGGGGTACCTGATCTCTTTGTTCCTGTCTGGTGTTTGTGGTATAGAAATGTCTGGTGTCTCTTATACCTGTCTAAGGTATTGGCAGAACAGAAGACAAAGTTAAGTTTAGAAAAAAAAATTAGCACAGGGAATTGAGAGGGGGTTCTGTCTGACCTGTTTAAGGTGGATTCTTCAACTTGGTTCCCTGGAACTCAAAATAATTTTTTGGGTTTGTAAAAACATAAGTTTTATTTATTTATTTATTATTGCTTTTAATTAAAAGCAATCAATTAAAACAGCTGGACCACGTAGCTGGTCCCGAGAAAGGGGCTGGAGGTACAACAACTAAGAGCTCACCTCTAAACGTAGGGATTCCATGGACTTGGTTATCTTATATCCTTCCCTTCACCAGGGCTGTGAAAGTGGAGCATGAAAGAGACCAAGGGGATTCACTACCACTCACATCCAGGTATACCACCTTGTCAGTGACAGGCTTCCGCAACCTGCCTTGGAAAGCTGTGACCGCGGAGCCCAAAATGAAGGTGTCAGCACCGAGTCTAGGTCTCTGATGGCTCTACTCCAGAAAGGTGCATGAAGAGGTCTCCAAGCTCCGTCACGTCGACATCCTCTGTGCTGGGGACCTGCTGGGTTTCTCGGTTCACGATAAAATCCCAAAGCTGCACTGAGTTGAAGAACCTCACAGTGCCTTCAGAACTCAGCTGCTTCCGAGGTTTCTCTGGCTCTGCCAGCCGCCCATCAGGGTAAGCATGACGGTAAAGGCACTTGCTTCCAAAGGGACAGGTCCCCTTGCCTTGTTCAAAGTATTTACATGCCTTTTTCCCATTCCCTGTTTGAAAGCTTCAATCAATTCATTCTTTTTATTCTGATCTTCTACCCAGTACACACTTGGAATTACAAACTCTGATATCACACGGCACTCTGGACAAGACTTTATGATTGGGTTTTCAAACTGCTTTGTACATCTCCACTGGCGGATGCAGGACAGACAGTAGGTGTGGCTGCAGCTGGAGAGAATGCCAAACCTCCTCTCAGAAGCAGATGCCTTCTCCAAGATTACCTCCATACAGATGCTGCACACTTTGTCCTGGCTTGCCTGGAAGGCAAAAGCCTTTTCCATCTCGTGTTCAATTGTCGACATACACATCTTCTCATGGGCTTTTCTTTGTTCCGGGTCAAAGGGGTGCAGGACTTGAATCCTGCAGATCTCACACATGTCCCCATGCAGGTAGACACAGGCATCTCCAAACCGGCACTCCCCAGAAGCAGCATAGGGGCACAACTGCTGCTCACTGCTATAGGAGCTGCTGGCCTCCAAGTCGCCCAGGCCACTCCTGATGGCATCTAGATAGGAATGGGGCTTCGTCTCTGGGCTGGTCTGAGGGTCACTGCAGCCACCTGGATTATTCACTGTGCTCGGGAGAGTCTTGTCTTCAGCCAGGCCAGTGAGATTGCGGTCTCTGAGCACCAGCATCTTCTTCTCCTGCTTCCCTGGTTCATGCAAATGTGTTCTCGTAACAGATGTGGCGATGTCAGAAGGGTGAGGATTGGGCAAGCTCGAGGAAGGCACAGGGTGGGGTGCAGGGCCTACAGCTCCACCTGCTGCAGCTGGGGGCTTCGTATGGTCATATCTGCAGCGTGAACCATAGGCGCAGTAGCCCATCTGGTAGTATTTGCAGATGGTGGATGGCTTGCTATTCGCCAAGTCATGTGAGAACAGGCACTGGCTGCCTTCGCGACACATGCCATGCATAAAATACCTGCAGGTGACCTGTTTGGTGCTCATGGTGGCGGGGACACGGGCTGGAGTCGCACTGCAAAACATAAGTTTTAAACAGCAGCATATTTATATCAGAATTACTGTGACAGATATTTTTTGCACAATGAAAAGTATTTTTAAGACTATAGAAAGCAACATGAGAGAGAGATTTGATAACTTACATTTATCCTCACATCTTTATAACTTGTAGGTATACATTTTAATAACTTGCATTTGTATTTTATTGAAATTTGTTTGGTGAGGCTGTCCTTTTAAATTACAAAACCTCTTAGCTGTCAAACTGCATTAGAGATCTTTGAGAAGGATAAAATTTTACTTGAGTTATTTATTTAAAAACGACAGAGAATTTACTTGTTTGTCACCTAGAGCTACTCCTTAGGGTCCTCCATGGTTGCTGAGGGGCATATTTGCCTTTTGTTCTTTAGTGCAGAGCCTACCAGGCTCCAGAAGATCCTGTGGTCTAAGAAATCTGTAGGAAGACAAGCCTACCTTTACCCGAGCAACCAGGCTGTCTGTTCCAGTGATTTTGTTCACTGTCTGGTGATGTTCCATTTACATCAAAGGCAGTTTTGCCCAGTGGTCAGCACTTGGAAGTTGAAGCAAATTGCAGATGGACATTGCTTTGTGCCCATTTGTCTTCTGTCTTCTTTGGAGGAAACAGTGCTGCTGTTAGGAGCCAATCTGTCTCTTTTTGTTATAAAAAGTTTTTAATAATTAAGCATTTAAATGCCATATTTCTCAGATATCTGAGCAGTTGAGGGCTGTTAATCAGGTATAACTACAGTATAGAATCTGCCTGGATAGCTGGGTCCGAGCTTGACTGTATTGACTTTCAACTTAGCAGGTAAGATTTACACTCATAAAAAGACAGAAGAAAGCCGGGCAGTGGTGGTGCACGCCTTTAATCCCACCCAGCACTTGGGAGGCAGAGGCAGGTGGATCTCTGAGTTCGAGACCAGCCTGGTCTACAAGAGTTAGTTCCAGGACAGGAACCAAAAGCTACGGAGAAACCCTGTCTTGAAAAATCAAAA
>NW_026068018.1:1568664-1641966 GCF_014885135.2 Alexandromys fortis
TTTAATATATTTTAAATCAGGGTTGAATTATATATATATATATATTATTTTTTGTAAGAGATTCAAAAGTACATACCAATTTAAAACATGGAACTTATTGCTTTGTTAGTATGGAATGAGATACAATGAACAGACAATTATAACATTTAACACTAAACAAAGATGTATTTAAATTTCACACACACACATACATACACATGCACACAGTGAACAGAAATTGCGTGAAATGGATGCTCTTTGTGGGCCCTACCAAAGGCTTGCCATTGCATGGAACACACATGTAACAGAGTTAGCAAGAGGAATTTAAAGACAAAAATATAAGTAAACCAGGGTATCAGGCAGGGCATACTCAGTAAAGATGGTGGAACTTGGTCACCTGATGTGGTTCTTAGGTAATATGGCAGTGAAGTCACCTGACCTTAGTTAAGATGGCAGTAAGATCACCTGATCTCGGTCAAAATGGCGGCGGTCACATGTTTTATGGAAAAACCACGTTTTTCTAAGCCATAGGAGTTTTAGACATAAAAACAAGAGAGACCTAGAGGTATGATCTGCCCTGTTGCTGAGCTATCATACCACAAGCCATGGCCAAGAGCAAAGGCTTGAATTGAAAATAACTGCCTCATGGATCCAACCAATCTTGTTGGTAGTGGTGGCAGAGACAGTTTGAGGAAAAGCAGAACCAGTAGGACCTTGGCAGAGCATAGTTTGAGGGTTTATACCATGGCTGAAAACATGAAAACCCACAAAAAACAATGAACGAACATTGTAGGGCCTATAGAAGGATGTCTCCTCTCTACAGGTGGGGTGTTAATGCCTGACTGACTTCAGTCCAGGTGACTCAGAAGCCAGAGAGACTTGAAGCTACTCCAAGCAGTTTCTCATTGCGGGGACCACTGATGAGTGAGGAAAAAAAAAAAAACCAAAGAAAAAGAAAAGAAAAAACGGAGAAAGAAAAGTCTGAGGGACTCTGGGCCCCCAGTTAAATTCACCACACAGTGTGTGCAGTGCTAGCATGGGAGAACTGACCCCGGATTGTTTAGTCACACTTTTAGCTATGGAAAGCAATAGAGGGCTCAACCATAGCCGTGAAGGCTTTGGTTGGGGGCTGGAAGGGGAAAACTCACTACCAAAGCCACTGGTGTTCGTAGAGGTCAGTATTCAGGCAAATGGAACACATGGTTGTTGTGTTAAAAAAAAAAAAAAACCTGGTTTCAGATCATGACCCCAGGAGACGGGCAGGAGAGCCTCCCGAGTCTCAGGCACCAATGTTATGGTTTAAATAAAATGTTCCAGGTTACAAGGGGTGCAGCAGCAGAAATGCTTTAGGTCCCTGAATGGCAGCAGCGGGCCATGAGACCACACAGCAGGTCCCTGAACAATAGCAGGCAGTGGTTCTCAAGACCATGGTGGTCCAGGAAGGCAGCCAGTCACATGCATGGAGTCCCTGAGCAGCCCATGGGCCATGAGGGTTGGCAGGTCCTAGGCAGGGAGCCATATAACAGGTGAGAGCTGATCGGCAGGAGCCCTGGTGAGTAAAAGACAGAGACATGGGTAGGCACATCATGAAGAATGAGGTTGGATATTTATTTAGTGGGTTGTGGAAGGAATGGGAGAAAGGGAGAAGGGGGATGAGGAAAGAAACAGAGAGGAGAGAAGGGGGGAGCAGCCTAAACTAGATGAGACTCTGTCTTAAAAATATTTTAAAATGCTATTTACAGCAAACTAGTGAATCTTCCAAAATGGAATAAGCTAGAATAGGATATAAAATAAACTTTCAGTTATGGATTTCTAGTTCCTCATCTTAGACACTCACATGCTCCTATTTTTTCATGGCTAGTTACCACTACTCAGTCTTTGTTCAGTGATGTAATGGATCTATTATTGTTTTAATATATTATTACCTGGCATAGCAAATGTGTGGGTGGAGAAATAATTGTGATGGATACTGGAAAATAGTTACCCATGTCTGTTCACCATTTTCATGAATGTCTACTATTCTTAGAGTAGTCATCCCCTTTATTTTCTGATGAACAATGACAATGTCTGCATGGCTACATTTCTTATTTCAAGTCTTCTAATGCCAACAACACAAAGTTTTTCATGTGTCCACCCAAAGTATGTGATTCCTTTGTACAGAGGATGTTCACGATGAAGGTTAAAAAACAGGAAGAACAAAGAGAGAAGAGAAAGTGAAAATTATCTGTGTATTTACATAGTTGGACTTAGAGCTTCTGAGCACACAGGGACAAAGTAATACTACACTGGGCTTTGGACCCTTTCTACCAGGGCACAGAGAGACATCATTTTAAGGGGCATGGATGAAAAGAGGGATCCTATCTGGTTGATCAACTCTGACCAGCTCATCACTGGGCTGACAGGATAGAAGCTTGGGTGCAGTGGGAAACACTCAGTGGCACAGTCAGGAGCTGTAGCATCATGAGAAGAAAAGGGTGCTGTATAGTCCATATAACCAGAAAAACAACAACAAATATGTTCCTTAGTTGTTTGGGTGGGGGTTGACCTCTTCTGGGTCTTTTCATTTATTCATTGGGACTGATTAATGTGTGTGTGTATGTTATTGTGCATTGGACATATGGCTTTGACATGTATGTAGACGACAGAGGGCAATTTTGAGGAGTTGGTTCTCTCCCTCCATCTTTGGTTTGGTCCTGGGGATTGAACCTGTTGTGTAGCAAGCACTGTACCTGCTGAACCCTTTTACCAGCCCTCTTCCCTGGGTCTAATTTTGAAACCCCCACACTTATCACAATGTCCATAAATAAGTAAGGATTTCAGATTTGGAGTTAGTATTTGTGTAGTTACTCGCTTTTGATGACAGTTAATATAACCACCTGCCAATGAAGATTTTGTTTGCATGCTTGTTTGGCTTTCGTTGTTTCTAGGCAGAGTCTCATCTTCAGTGGCAGGTTCCAGCATCACCCAGTTCTCCCAAAGGAATTCTTGGAGTCAGCCACGTAGGATTTCCCTCCCTGTTTGCTAACATAATATTCCCTCAGGTTGTGTAATAGCAGCCACTTCTCGGTCTACAGTAATGATGTGTGAGTGTGAGTATTCTATTTGCCTTGCCTGTGTAAATTCTGTGAATGGCTGGGAAGGGCAGGGCGTTATACCTTGGTGCCTGCAGGAGAGGGAGATCTTTTTCATTAGATTTTTTCGTAATGAATTTATATATCTCTTTCCAAGTTGTACAAGTTGTTGCAGGCAGTATTTTGGAAACAAGCACATGGGTACTGTTGGCTACTAAGACATGCAAGTGAAGTGTGCTGGGAGTACCTTCTCCTGGGAAGAAGGGTTTAAAAGAAGGGAGACACCAAATCCCGTTGCCATGTAAGGCTGTACAACAGTAAACATCGTCTACACCCTGAGGGCTGTTCCTTAGTGGATCTGGCCTGGAATGGGCACAGCAGCTACTCTACCTGACTGCTGCCATGGGAGGCAGAGGAGCTGGCACAAGCCCTGAAGACTCGTGTGAGCAGGTAACTTGGCTGAAAGTTAAGGGAACCCAGCTGTAAGCGGTGATATCTATTAGGTAAATGATACCTCCTCCAGGCCAAAGTATATGAACCAGTTTGGCTTGAAATAACATGATGTTTTTCCAATTTTTTTAAAAGGTGAGTTGTTTGGTGAATTAGAAAACTGTCCTTATTCCTGTGAAACTTTTCCTGCTTCTATAAACCACCCAGCAATGATTGAATAAATTACCATACTGCATGGAACGGAGTTTTAGAGGGCTTGGGGGAGTTATGTCTTCCCCAATTTCTTATACAATAGTCCTCAGCCCTGATGCCTCAGAATCTGCCACTTTGGGAGATAATACCTTTAAAGATGCAACTAATGTAAACTGAGGCCACCAGGGTGGGTCCTAATCCAATACAAGTGGCCTCCTCCTAGGAAGAGATTGAGATACGCCTGTGCTGTGAGCTCAGCAGAAAGGTCATGTGAGAACCTAAAGGAAAAGTCCTATAACAACCTAGCAAGAGGGCACCATTTGCAAGCCACAAACATTTACGAATACCTTAGTCTTGGGATGCATACAGCACTACAAAAAGGCAAACACATTTCTCTTTTGCTCTTGTTGAATCTGTCAAGTTAATGGTATCTTGTTATGATAAGTCTACCAAACATAGGGCATGAGATTTAAAAAAAAAACACCCTCTAAGAATTATCTAAATTTCTAAGACTATGTCCAATATATCTACTTTGGAGTCTCATTTGTAGCTTTCTCTTATGTTGGCCAAAGTACCATAGCTCACAAGTTTATATCAGAAGGTTTTTCTATCTGACCACAGGTCCCCTCAGAAGAGGATCTGAAGGGTGTTGTCCTCTGTGTGTCCTATGGATAATAGCATGGTTCTGTCCCCATTAGGACCCCAGTCTTTAACCCAAGTTTTCATAAAGAAGAACAACATGAATTCAACAAAGCATGCTGGTTCACGTTGTAATCCCAACACTACAGGCTAAGGCAGGAGGATTGCTATGAGTCAGGATGCTCTAGATTACATGGTGAATGCTACCCCCACCACCACCATGGGCTATAGATAAGAAAGAATATAGATTCTAAAAATGTTTATCAAAGTTTCCAATGGATTTGAACCAGGAATCTAGAAGAAATTTATTGGTAGAAACATTTTGTCATTGGGGTATTTGTAAATGACTTACCAATTATGAAAGTTTAACATGTGGCTGCTGACAGCAAATCATTGCTCTGATGTTAATAGTCATTTGCATGGGGTAATTCATATGATGAGTATTACTGCCCACTTTCCTATTCACTTATTTTATTTTTTTGGGGGGGGGGTTGTGGTTCTCTGTGTAGTCCTGGCATTTTTGGAACTCACTCTGTAGACCAGGCAGGCTTTGACCTCAGAGATTTGGACCCATTGTGGGACTGAGGACATGTGCCACTATCACCCAGCTTCTACCCACTTGTGAAGTCCACTGCATCTTGGACTTATAGGATATCATTTTGGTTTTTCTTTTCTCCTGGCAAGAACAAATTTGCTTATTTTTCTGCCCTTTCCTTCTCTAGTTTTCAAAGATGCCCGAGTAACTTACATTAAACAAGCACACTTATTGACATAATCAAACCATAACCATTGCTGTGAAAATCATACTCTCTGCTATGAAACTCAGCTGGTAGGATACTTGCCTATCATGTCTGGGTTTGGTCCACTGCACTGCATATAAATCACTAGCAATCAGAAAGTAGAGGCAGGAAGACCAGTTATCTTTTTTGGCTACACAGAGAATTCAGGATCAGTTTGAGATATGTATATACTAAATGAATATCCTTATATTAAAATGAATATTTTACGTGTAAAATTTAGTTTTAGGACAATCTGCTTCTTAGTCGGTATGAATTGGAGACCTGATTTGTTTTCTTTAGGAACTTCAGAGACTTGAGAGTTGTGCAGTGATGGTTCTCGGATTCTCATAATTCTTTTTATTTATATATTTTAGTTGTTCGGGGCTTTTCCATGTGTCTGGGATATGGTTACCAGTACCCAATAGCAATTTGAATGGCATTATGAGTTGGTAGGAAAAAGAGTTCCTACTGGTTTGCGTTTCCAAGCTAAAGCCAGGTTGGGTCCTAAATCAAATGTTTACTTATTTATACTGTTATGTCTCAACTTTTTCACTCTTCTCCAGCTCAGAGTTTGAGACTCAGCCAACTACCCAACTACCTTTCTCAGACTCCTTTGCCGTTTAATTTCTTACTAAGTTCTGTCAAGGAGAAGCACCAGAGGATTAGAAGGACAAGTGAGGATAAAAGAATTTGTCTCCTGTTTGTTTAGTTTCTTATTTCACTCATCGCTTCAAAACAGGAATGAAGAGACATGTGGCTTCAACTCTCAGCCTTTTATTATTTTTACATCCCTCTGCATTCTTTTATACCGTGTTGGCTAAGAGGACCAACAATTGCCAGCCTTTATCCCACAGTGTGGTCGGCATAATAATTACTCTATTGCATGACTTGATAAGGCTGGATGCATATTCAAATCTCACCTGTAATTCATGCCTTGATCCTGGGAGCTTCCACAGCTTAGAGTGATGGATCTAAGGACTCCGTCCACTGAGCTCTTGAGCCTCTGTCAGCCCTTTGCTTTTGCTTCTCAGCATCATAAGGGAAATTAATTTTCTCCCTGCTCTTACAGCCTTATAATATCACCATGAAGTTTCCTGAATCAATCTGTTTTTCATTGAAATATTCAGTGTAGGAGCATTAGACTCTTATTAGTTGTGTAGGCTATAGGACTAACAAGTAATTATTGAGTTCAGATAATGACTGCAATAGGCTGAATGAGGGCTATAGGCAATGGTTGCAGTTAAAAGTAGTCTTTTACTAAAAGAGACATGGGTAGGGAGCATTACACTGGAGGATAGCCAAGAAGGGAAGGGATACAAGCTACACTCATTATAGTTAACAGTTTTGTGATTTTGAATGCTGTTCTAACCTATTTTTAGTGCTACAATAGAACACCTGCGAGTGGATATCTGATAATGAACACAGATGAATGCAGGCATGGTTCTGGAGACTCTGAAATTCAGGATCTTGGGGTTATCATGTAGCGAGGATTGTCTCCCTACATCCTTCCTGTGGCAGACAGAAAATTGGAGGCTATAAGAGAACATGAAATTTAGCTCACAGCCCCAAGCCCTTTAATAAAAGGCACCAATCCATTTATGAGGGCAATTCCCTTATATGATTCTTTTTGGGAAGCCATGAATAAATGTCTATTCATCCCAGATTGGGCACTGAGAGCAAACCAAGAAATGATTCTTCCCAAGCCTAGCTTAGTGAAATAATGAGTCTTTGGGGGTGACCTACCCTTCTCAGCAAGGTGGAGGGTGTCTTCTCCCTAGAAACTGATTACCGATTTTCATACCCTTGGTGAGAAGCCTTGCAAATCTCCTAACTTTCTGCAGCTTCTTAAGTTTTATTGGCTTGAGTTTCGTGAGCATCCCCTTTTCCTCCAAGAGAGATTGTTGTTAGTTAGGAGGAAACAGCTGCCAAAGGACTCATTGCCTAATCCCCTCTCTTGGGCCCCACTTCCCGACATTTCTATGTAGAAATTCACTACATGTGGTCTTTGGGCAGCACATTCAAATCATAGCTCAAAGTGAACTAGAGAAGAGAGGAGGGAGAATGATAAGTGAAGTCACCGGTAAGGTTAAAGGGACTGAATTTTCAAGCTGAACACACATATTTAAGTGATGACGAGAACTAACTAGAGAGGAAGAGGTAGCTGGATACCAGGAAAAGAGGAAACAGTTAATAATATTGAGTCAGTCCAGTTGGGTCCAATCACAGGAGGAGTTGGGTGTGCTGCTCAGTGGTAGAGTGTACAGTAGCATGCATGAAGCCCTAGATGAAACCACTAGCACCCTTCCACCATCTGCAGAAAAGAAAGCAACAGAAACACAGAGTGATTATTCTGGCATATGGTGCTGCAGATTTTTTTTTTTTTGAAGGAGAGTGGAGACTCTAATGCACCTGCCATCAGGGAGATAGATGTTCTAGGAGGACAGGAAGAACGTATTACCATTCTTCTCTGTTGGCCTCCACTTTCTCTTTTACAGTAGACAGAAGATGTCTTTAGAGACTATGAGAAAGAAAACAGGAAGGGACAGAAGTTTGGGAAGACAAAACGTTGAGAAAGGCTTTTGGAAGGCAGAGAGTAAGGTCCTCAGTGAAGCCAGTGCTATTGCAGGAAATGCTGAGAGCCCTCTTTGATTCACTAGCCATGGACTGTAGGAGTGCCTGTCAGCTTTCTGTCATCCTTTCTGGGATGGTCTCATGCAAATCCTGATGCATAAGGGATTGTAGAGATGACTCAGTGGCTAACGGCTCTTGCTGACTTTTCCAGAGGACCTGGATTTGGTTCCCAGCACCCAAACTAACAGGTTCATGACCATCTATAATTCAAGCTCTGTGGGGTTTGATACTCTCTTTGGCCTCCCCTAACACAGCATATAGATATAGAGATACAACCATACACATAAATAAAAAGCTAAATAAAATAAATCTTCAAGTGTTGTATATCAAGAAATTGTAGAAAAAATATAAAGAAAATATGAATAAAATCTTAAGAGTCGAGTATATGATAGTTTCTTTTTTCAATAAATAAGACAAAAGTTGAAGTTTGGAATGAAAATTATTCAGGGTAAGAACATATTTATTTTTTATATATTTATTTTGGAAAGAAAACAGAAGATTGAAGAATGCTAAGGAAGAGAGAGTGGAACTGTTAAGAGACTGGAAAGTCCAAGGAGTGTAAAGAGTGACCCGTTGGATGCAGTGAACACGCAGTAGGAAAGATAAGAGGATGTGGCCATAGTGTGTGATTTTAACTTAACAATTTGATGAATACCAAAGACAATAGTGACAGACCTGGGCAGCTGGGGTCTAGTGGGTGCTGTGGCTTGGAAGATGTCTGTCTCCATGAAAACATACTGAAATGTCCCAATGTAAAGTTGTTGGAAAGTGAGGCCTATAAGAGGGAATAAAAGCTTGACATGGTGGTTCATGCTTGTAATTTCAGCATTTATAACAGGCAAGAGAATTATTATGAGATTAAGGCCATCCTGGTCTACATTTCAATCACTAGGCTAGCCTTAACTACAGAGTGAGACCCTAGCCTGGGTTGGTGACAGATACTTGCAATCCCAACACTTAGTGGGTAGAAAGTGGAGGATTGGAAGGCCAAGGTCATTCTCCATTAGTGAAGTTGGGGGTATCGGGGGATGCATGAGGTCTTGAAACAAACCACATCAAACAATGAAAGATCAACAGAAACACTCCTCTGAATATCTTCTAGCATAAGCATTGTCATTTTGTCTTATTTCCATGTTTGGATTTGTAAAAATCAGTCATAAAAAAAATCAGTCATAAAATGGTAATTTCCAAGCACAAAACGCAGGCTCAGAGGGGTGTGGTCCTGACACAGTAGTGACTGACTAGTCCCTGGTAACTTGTGGGAAAAAGGAAGGTTATGTGACAGCTATGACATCATCTTTCCTGTTTCAGAATCTCAGGAAAGATGTTCTGCTTATTTACACACCATTTCCCCCTCACCTATCTTCCTTTCTGTTATATAAGAAATATCATGAGTGGACAATTCTTCTTGCCTCATATGCGCAACATCTCTGACTCTCTCTCCTGGAAGACACCCGAAACTTGACTATGTTTAGGATTAAGCTTCAGGAATCCATCCTGACCTGACTATAGCTACCATGGTTTTAACCACCCCTTTGCCCACTGTGTGACTCAGGAATACATCTAACCCTCTAGGACATACCAGTTGATTAAGTCAGTCATCAGAGGAGCTGGGCATACAGCTGAGTGGGAGAGTGTGCACCAGGAGTGTATGAAGTTCTGGGTTCAATTTCTAGCACCCTTCAACCTCCATCAAACAAACAAACAAACAAAAACCTGGTCATTCAGGCAAATTACACTGGCTATTAATGTTTGAGATATCATTTTCTCTGGCACTGGATATGTTAATAGGTTTTTTTTTTTTTTAGAAAATGTGAATATAATATAAAAGGAGAAAGAACAGATTTTAGCTCGATACAGCCCCCCCCCTTTTTTTTGGTTTGGTTTAGCTTATAAACCCTTGTTTTATACTTTAAGATGTGTGATCCTCCAATCTTGCTGTGCCCAAGAAACAGTTCTTTCATAAGTCTGTCATAAATTACAGTTTGCGCAATCTTGGATCTATCTGCATCTTTCTTCAATATCTTAGACCCTCACGCCTTTGGGACCTGGTTCTCATACACCATAACTGTTTTTTCTCAACCAGAAATGTGATGATTGATCTTGATTATAAATTTTATGGGATATAAAAAACAAAACAAAAATCCAAACATACATAATAGGAGAAAAATAGAAAGACATTGTAGGAGACCAGAATGTGCTATTCCAAAATATGCTACCACCACACCAACCACACCATGTCAAAGTGTTAGCTGAAATTTATTACAGTGTGTGTGTGTGTGTGTGTGTGTGTGTGTGTGTGTGTGTACTGCCACAGTGTGTATGTGGAGGGTCAAGGTACAACTTGTAGGAGTTGGTTCTCTCCTTCTACCATGTGGATCCCTGTGGACCAAACTCGGGTTTACAGTCTTGATAGCAAGTGCCTTTACCCTGAGAGCCATCTTCCCAGAACCAACATATTAGTTTAATCTGAAAGCAACTGAGACGAATTGAATAGAACCTTTCTGCCTCCTTCTAATGGCCAACCAAGACAAGACATGAATCTGTAAAGATCCTTTCCCCCAGCTCTACCAAGAAAATCAGTGAAGTGGTCAACATGACACCATCGCAGACAGTTGGTATGCTCCCTGCCTGCTGTGGCATTGTGCTAGAACCATCTTAGGTGCCCCCAATGCCTTGAGTCAGGCTTGCTAGGTACTTGTCTTTAAGAAAGTGATGGTTCTGTAGATTCGCTTTAGTGTTGTTGTCGTCTCTGTTTTAATACTTTTTGAGCAATTTCAGCTTTCAGAAAAATTGAGGATAAAGTACAGGGATGTGTATAATATGCTTCGCTCCGCAAGTTTTTTTAAATTAAAAGTTTTAGTGTGGTGTATATTTTTAAAAGTAACTGGAGAAAACTTAAAAGGTCTGTAGTTGAATTAGCAACATTGCACCAATCCCACTATCTTGGTTTCAATAATGTAGATATTTACATAAGAGGCCACTACCACAGGAGGCAGACAGAGGGGTCACTGGGATTTATAGACTATCTTGCAATCTTCTATGAATCCCTGATTATGTATCATAAACTATTTTACAAGCCAATTTGAGAATAATCAAGATTCGGCCTAAAACAAGATCATTCTTCCTTCTTTTCAGTCTCAAATGCTAACCTGCTTAGTTAGCTTCTGAGATCAGACCTAAGTAGGCTAAGCAAGATGATCTGGATGTAGGCTTTACATATTTGCATCCTTTTGCAGGGTAGAGAGTGATGAGAACAGCTCTCCCCAGAGAGCAGGGCTAATCAGGTGTCCAGTGCTTGGCTCTCAGGAGACCACAGGGTCTGCCTTGCTCTTGCTCTTGGTTCTGCTCTGACTTTACTGGAGTGGTTTCACTTTGACTAGTTTTCACCTCTACCGAATATCCATTCCTGAATTCCCCTCTGTCAGCCATGTGCCATGACTAAGCTGGCACTGACCACCAGCCTGCCTGGCTTTCACATGACTTCAGTGTTGCTCCATTTCTAACAGGCTGGCTAAAGGGTCTTAGCATGGCCTGTCCTTCTGACTGTACTATTTGCATACTGGGCCTATCCTAAGGGAGACTTCCTTGTAGGGCCTTCACCTGCTATTCAGAATTTGTTCTTTCTTCCTTTGTTTCCCGTCAGATCATAGACATTTTCTACCATGGTGCTAATTGTACTTTATAATTGTGTCATGTTTGCTTATTCATTCAGTGCTCAGCTTCTCTCTCATCTCCAGCTCAATCAGGACAGAGACTATGCTATTTTCTTCTGTGAGTGGGGAGCAAGCCATGTGCATGTGTGAGAGAAGACTTGGGAAAAACAAAGACCAAGTCAAAGTCCAAGGAGTAGTGAAGCCCATGTGGCAGGGAGAGGAGAGTAAAGGGACAAAGGGGCAAAGCATGGGTGAGGAAGGACTTTGAAGAGCATGTGAGGACAGTGACTTCAGAGCAGAGCAGAGATATAATGTCTTTGCTTTTCTTTGGCGTGGCATTGAAAACCTCTGCATCATTTTGAGCAAACATGATCTGACTGGTATAAAAGGTATTTCCGTTTTCTTGATTCTCTCTATGTAAACATAGTTGAAGGAAGAAAAGAAGGGTGTTATCCATCAGCTCCCTAAAATATTATCCTAGCTTCCCTCTGTCACATGTTTTACTTGTATTTTTCCTTTGGCTTCATTGGTTATCCTACTTGAGAAACTAAGAAGAAAGCTTATTGAACGCTTAAACAAATGAGCCAAGCTTTTACAAACTAAGATCTGTGTACCCCATGCATCTGTGCTCTGAACTACCCTACTCTACTTCTGGAGTATAATCTCTGAATGAGAGTAAAATAAACACTATTTGTGGTGGTACATGTCTGTAATCCCAGTAATTGGGTGTCGAAGCAAGAGGACCATAAGTTCCAGGCCATCCATCTCCCAAAACCAACTAACCCATAAAGAGAAGAGTAGGATGAGAAAAAAAAAACTTGTAAACATGCATACAAGTAACATTACACAGGCTGAGCAAGGTGTATTTAATAATACATATATATATACATACACAACACACACACATATATATTTAATGCATGCATGAATAAATAACAAAAATTAATAAAAAAGAGGCCATGAATATGAAAGAGAATAAGGAGAGGTATATGGGAGAGTTTGGAGAGAGAAAAGGACAGGGGAATAGGATGTAATTATAATCCCAAAATAACTGAAATAAATAATTAAAAATAAAAAGAGTAAGAAGAAAAACATGTCAAAGAAACTAGGCACAACACTTTTTTACCCCAGGGCTGGGCTGGGCGCCCATCGGAAGCTGGCCTCTCAGGGTGACTCACCATCCTATAGTTTCATTAATGGAGCCAACATGAACATATGATCCCAGAAAGGCCCACCAGAGCTTTCCTTTTGAAACTGTTATTAAAAGCAGAGCATTGCATTCTTTTTTGGTCCTGGTGTTGCACGCAAGCATGTAATCAGGAAATACCATCAATTATCTTTCCTTCCACAGGAGAAAGTCAGTCCACAATGGGAAAAATTAATAATTTGGGCCTAGAGTCTTCCTTGTTAGTCATCTCAGGAATGCTTTGTAATATAATCCACAGGAGGGGTGGAAAGAGGAAATGCATGCTCATTTTGCATACGCCGACCTTATATTACTATTAGCCCTAAGGTAGTTGCGGGAGTAGAATCTTTCTCTCATAAATAAAGTTTGCTAAATAAAATTGGCCTTTAACCCAAGGCATAGTTGTTCATTGACAAAGAAAGGGCCACATACTGGACTTCCTCTATCTTTCTTTTCCTCAAATGCCCCTGGTAAAATCCACAAACTTTAAGCTCTTTCCCCAAGCACTATGCTGGGAGCATGATGTACTTACCTCTAATCCCAGCACTCAGAAGATGTAGGCAATAGGATCAGGAATCTCAGGGCAATGAAAAAGCAACAACAAAAAGAACCTTTGAAAAATAAGATGAAAGAGACACCAGACTAGACTGTTAAGAATCAAAATAGTAAACAGATTCACCGTGTGTGGTCACTCTTTGTCAGACTTCTAACTAACGTCTCTGGAGAATTTCCGTGACTTTTAGGAAGAATCCATTCGTCCACGAGTCCTGTGATGCTCTGATGACCTGGCATACAGCTTCCTCTACTAGCTCTTAGCTAGCTTTGTCTCGTTCACTCATTCTAACCAACTGGACTCTTCACTGATGTTCAAAACACTCCCAGCATTTCTGAAGCAGGAAAGAAGGGTGAAGAGTGAGGTCCACAGGGTTTACACACAGGGTACAGAACAGGGACTGAAGTACTCAGTAATTCTTTACAATACTAGGACACACAGCATGGGTGGAGATTTAAGATGCTAGCGTAGTTCATGCATGAAATTGTATGTAGAACTATGTGTAACAACAGGTAGAGCATTCACGGAAAAGTCCCTTGTAGTCCGGATGTGAGATGTCCACTTTAGAGGTTTGTTTGAACATGTGGTCCTCAGCTGGTGGCACTGTTGAGTGGACTGTCGGAGGTAAAACCCCACTGGAGGATGAGGCTTGAGTTATTTATTTATTTATTTAGTTAGTTAGTTTGGTTTTTTTGAGACAGGGTCTCTCTGTCCCTGGTTGTCCTGGAACTCACTCTGTAGACCAGGTTAACCTCTAACTCACAGGCTTGGGTTTTATAAACTAGCTCTACTTCTTGTTCAGGTTCTGCTTCTTGACTTCAGATGTGATGTGACCAAATACCTCTACCTCTCTCCCATCCCTAGCCTTCTCCAACACACACACACACACACACACACACACACACACACACACACGAACACATTCACAGAGCCAGTGTCCCCGTGTGCTATAAGCCAAAATAGATCCTTTCTTTCTTACACTGTATCTTACCAGACATTTTATCAGAGCAATGAGAAAAGTAGCTGATAAACCCATAGTATACAAATGGGAAGTAACTGTCTTCCCCCTGGAATGTAAACTATATGAGACCATATACACTTGCCTTAGCAGATACCTAGCAATTTTGATGAATGGTAATGAGTACTAATAAATTACTTCTTGATTTGGGCAAAAAAATACTATCATAACATTTTGGTAAAAATGAATTACAATTATTTCCAAATTATTTAGAGTTCTTTTTAGCATTTTATTTTAATCTTTTCCTTTTGTGTGTATGAATGTTTTTCCCGCTTATATGTAGCTGTGGACATGTGTATGCCCAGGGCCTGCAGAGGTCAGAAAAGGGCATCAGATCTCCTGGAACTGGAGTTTCAGACAGTTGTGAGCTGCCAAGGTATACTGGGAATTAAACCCAGGTCCTACAGAAGAGCAGCAAATGCTCCTAACCACTGAGCCATTTCCCCAGCCCCTTTGAATCCTTTAATATTTATGTTAGCATCACTAAATATTTCCATATTCTAAAATCAATCATATATATATCTACATATATATGTGTATATATACATGTGTATATATATGTAGTTATCTATATCTATATATCTCTATCTATCTATATACACAAAGTACTGACTGGTAGAGATATAAATGTGATAAGATCTCTTTAGCGATCAGATAATGAAAAAAATGAAAGAACGTATACAAAGAGTTTTAAGGGGGTTTTTATTCTTTCAATTTATGTTTGTGATACAAAATCTCACTCTTAAGCATGTTGAGCTATCCGAGATGATCTTGAACTCCAATATTTTTGCCTCCACTACTAGAATCAAAGACGTATGCAATGCCTGTCTGTAATTAAGAATCTTAATGAGAAAAGACTGACTAGGCAAGTAGAAACAGATAAAAGCATATTTCAACAACTATTTACATATCAATATCAATGAGATAAAACTGACTAGGCAAGTAGAAACAAATGAGAGCATACATACATCAACAAATATTTAGATATTAATAGCAACAGAATCCAGGAAAGGTTGGGAATTAGTAAAAAGGAACTGGCAAGGAAACTCCAGATTTCTAGTTTGAGGTTAATAGTTGACAGGTAATAACAAAAAGACCATTGATGTGGGAATATCTGTGTAGAGAACTGTATAAACCACTACCAGTTTCCAGAAAACTCCTTCAGTGTTTAATGTTTTCATCTTATGTTAGTTTTAGATTCCTCGATTTTATTTTCATGCTGTGCATCCCATCAACCTACCTTAACTCAATCAAGATTTTTGGTTTAAATTTCACTATCATTTTAAACATACCAGAACTAAGTAATGTAGAAAGAATAAGAAGCTTTTGTGTTTAACCCAACTTTTTCCTTCAGTCAAAATCATTTTTTCATTTGTTTAGTATTTTAGAACAATTCATTGCACACATCCTAGTGTCTAATAAATTATTAATATTAAAACATATTATTACCAAACCAGTAACATCAATATTATCTTCTGAAATCTCCAAAGTATCTTCTCAATCACACATGCGCGCGCGTGCACACACACACACACACACACACACACACACACACACACACACACAAGAGACAAATCTTCTGGATAGTGTTTCCTCAGGGTCAGCACATAGAACTTTAATAAATACTGTTCGCTTAAAGGACAAAAAAGATGCAAAATTAGCCAATAAGGAGCTATTGCTATGGGTACCAAGCAGTGATTTAATTAATGCAGTTTCTGTGTGATTATTTTGGGGCTAAGCAGCTAGGAACAAACAAGCAACCTCTACAACACTCACTCAAACTTTTACAGACACTATTTTCTCTGATGGGATCCTGGAATCTATATGGTTTAAGTGCCTTAGATTTAACGGTTTAAGTGCCTTAGATTAACTGTGTGAAGTTGAGAAAACACCAAGGGGCCATTTACTCACAGAAGCTTTTCAGTTCTGTTGGCTTCTTGTGCCTTAAGTAAATGATTGTGGAGACGTGGAGACTATTTTGTCACATAGGTAACACACAAACACGCACACACACACACACACATTCTTTTATGAGACAGCGTCTCAACAGGAAGCCCAGGCTGATCTTGAACTTATGATTCTTCTGCTTCTACCACCAAAGGTTGAACAGCTGGCAAGTGCCACCGGATTTAACTACACATTTATTTCAGTAGCAAATTTTAGTCCTTGCAGATTAAATGTAATACTCTGCTCTTCTTCCCTCAGCACTGTGACATCATTCTTATCCTTTAGGAAATATGGTCTTGGACCTCCCTCTCTTCCTCCCTCCCTGTTCGTATTTTCCATTACATCCAGAGCTCTCACTGACTGTCAGTCAGCTTTCAGGCAAAATGCTTAGCCATTCCAAGTGTTAGCGTTTCTGGGACCTACAGCCTCCCCGTGAGCCGTCAGTGTTCAGTCAAACTGCCTGGTCACCCCCAGAGCTTTAAGCCCTATGTAATGTGATCATGTAATCTATGTGTGCGTTAGCTATGTAAACACCTTGCATATGTGCTAGATGGCCTTTAAAAGTGGACGTTCACCCTCCATCTCTCTTTCTCTCACCCTGCTGTTTTCAGACAGGGCCTGTGCACTCCTGCTTTCCCCTCTCCCCTTCCTTCTGTTAATAAACCTTTTACAGTGGTTTTGTGTGTGTGTGTGTGTGTGTGTGTGTGTGTGTGTGTGTGTGTATCTTCTGATCCATTCTCACCATGCTCCTGGAAATAACACTTCCACCTTTCCTTCCTTCATTCCTTCCTCTCTCCCTTTCTCTCTCTCTCCTTCCTTCCTTCCTTCCTTCCTTCCTTCCTTCCTTCCTTCCTTCCTTCCTTCCTTCCTTCCTTCCTCCTTTCTTTCAAGACAGGATCTTCCTATATAGATCCTGTTGGTCTGGAATTTATTATATATACCAGGTTAGTCTTGAATTTACAGAAATCTGCCTGCCTCTGCGTCTTGGGTGCTGGTTAAAGGCCTAATGGTTTGACTTTTAAATAGATTTATAGAACCAGGGCAGATGTATTAAATTGTATAGGATCAGATCAGCTTTTATTAAATTGGTCCCTAAAAATGCAATTCTTAATGGATCAAACAGAGTTCTACTTTACCTCAGAGCTGTGTAACAATATTATAGACAGCTTGACACAGTTTTATTGGTTGGGTCCTATTTTTCTATTAGCACCACACTATAAACAACTTGACTAACTGGTCAGATACAAATTACCTCTTTCTAAGCAACATGATGTAAATTCTCTAAGCTAACATAATCTTGTTGATATTTTAGAACCATCAATTAAGCTGTAGCTTTCTTTCATGTTTACTCTTATTTAGTAAGGTTTCTAGACCCTTCATTTCTTATCCTTTAATTGACTTCTTGAGGTAAGTATGGATGTTATAGCAGTATTCTATAAAATTCTATAGAAAATTTTACATTTTGGCAAAAATTATCTGTAGAAGGAGAAAGCTGCTTGTTGGTTCCTGGCTACCCAGCTAGCTTAGACCCGAAATCATCACACAGAGACCATATTATTTAAATCACTGCTTGGCTCATTAGCTCTATCTTCTTATTGGCTAACTTTTGCATATTAATTTAACCATTTCTATTAATCTTTGTATCGCCACATAACAGTGGCTTACCAGCTTCTGTCTCTGGCTGCTCCATGGCTTCTTTCTGACTCTGCCCTTCTTCCTCCCAGCATTCCATTTAGTTTTCCTTGCCTACCTAAGTTCTGCCCTCTCAACAGGACAAGACAGTCTCTTTATTTCACCAATGGTATTCACAGCATACAGAGGGAAATCCCACATCAATTATCACTGTATGTGTTTTATACTGATAACACCTTACATTCAACTAGCTCATTTAATTTCTCTAGTGGTTCATAAATTTTCAAGTCAGTATTGCCTCAAGTTCTACAAAACAAAGTAAGTATTAGAAAATAGCCTTTGTTACTAACACCTAAATTCTCTCTCCCTTTCTCTTTTTCTCTCTCTCTACTCTCTCTTTGCCAGAATTAAACTCAGGGGTCTATGCAGTCTAAGGAAGTGCTCTTCCACTGAGCTATATCCTAGCACTCATAGTTAGATCTTTTTCCATTACTTGTCATTTCTCACAATGTGAGGGTGTTGGCTAACAAGTTTGACTGACAAAATCTTGGATTATATTGTCATGTGCTTGCTGCTATATGACTTTCTGTCTCTTGACCCTACGTCATGACATATTTGGCTATCCTAACCCCATCCATAGAAGACATCTGAAAAATTGTTGCACATGAAGTGGGTTTGTTTAACTTTTGATTAAAATTTTGTAGGTTCTTATAGATTTTTATTATTATTGAAAAAAAACTATTGGTTCTAACTGTAAGCAATATCAACCAATCTTCTGAAGCATGTTGAGTATGATTGTGTGATATAATAAGAAATAATATAATATGGGACTTGTGCTTTAGTTTCTGCTATACATTTCACTTTGGAACCCCTGAAACTGTATGGTGACCATCAGTTGGTGGGGGTGTTGTCTCAGGTAGTATCATGAGTGGGGCTGTGAGTCAGAAAGAGCAATGCATGGACAGAGGCTAAGGACTCTTCGTCTCATTTCTCAGGCTCCAGAATGCAAAGATGGGTTGAAGCCTGGATTGGCCAGCAATGCCCAAGGATGTTACTAATCAGTATGGCAAAGTATCCATAAACTCCTGAAAGGGCAGGGTTTGTAGAGCTTCTAGGTTACTGGAAAACCCCAACCTCACAGAGTTAGTCCATCAAGACCTTTTCAAATTTCCCCCTACCCATCTTATTTGGCTATGCAAGACAGCAAGGTAGTGGCTGTTCAGGGTTTCCTGTCTCACTTTCCTCAAAAGAGGACCAAATCAAAGCAAAAGTAAAACAGCAAGCTAACAATGAACAACTGAACAATAGCATCACTAGGGCTGCTTCAGTAGAGTGTTTGGAGCAGCCAGCCGTACCTCAGAGAGGATCTGACAGGGGATCACACAAAGAGTGAAAGGAAAAGGCCCAAGAGCTGAAAGAACAGAACTGCCTGGCATCCTTCAGCACACATCTTACCTTTCACGTGCAAAACTGAGCTGCAGTATTGTAGAAGGCTCAGTGTTCCTACTTAAATTTCCAGGTCAACAACAACAAGAAAATTGGTTCTGTGCTCCCTGGCTGAAAAGGTACAAAATAGCTGGGTGTGTATATCTGAAGTCCCAGCACTTGGCAGGTAGAGGCAAGAATCATCAGAAATTCGGGGTCATTTCTTTTCTACATGGTGAATTTGAGGTAAAACTCTATTCCTGTTACTGCTGATTTCCTTTCAGAGCTAAAATACACACAACTGTTGTTGACTTGGAACACTTTACTTTCCAAACTAGCCAGAATCCTGATATTATTTCATGGTATTATGTTAAAGTGAATACATTCTGATCATGTAAGTAAACTTGCATATGCATTCATAGTTAGCATTTTGTTTATTCCTCAACTAAACTAGGAGTCGATAAGTGTTGTGCAGTCCTAGCTGGACAGGGTTTGTGACAGTCCTGCTTCAGTGTCCTGAGTGCTGTGCCTATACCACCATGCCTTGCTCCTTTTATGATCTTCAATTATTTTGTTTGTTGTTTTAACTACAGAAGAATATTTTGTATAATTTACATATTTATGTTTATGAATATTTTCAATTATCATTGTGAAAATCATGTTCTTTGATTTTTTTTTTTGGTTTAGATATCCATGTCTTATTCTATACGAAAACAAAAAGAGTCACCAGGCTTGCTGGGACATGCCTTTAGTCCTAGCATTCAGGAGTCAGAGGCAGGTAATCTTTGTAAGCTTGATGGCATTCTGATCTATATAGTGAGTTCCAGGACAGTCGGGGTTGTCCCATAGTGGGACTCAGTCTCAAAACAAAACAAAGCAATGGCAGTAATTGTCCACATATGAAATCTCAACACTTAGGGGGCCGAAGCAAGAGGATTTCCAGTTTTAGGTCATCATGGGCTACAGCGTGACTTTCTCTCTCTCTCTCTCTCTCTCTCTCTCTCTCTCTCTCTCTCTCTCTCTGTGTGTGTGTGTGTGAGTGCGCGGGCGTGTGAGAGAGAGAATGTTCTAGTTCGAGTGGTACATATGTATAGAACATATGTAGAACAGATACACTTTAGGCTCACTGCTGGTCTCAGAAAGCTAGACAGCTTAAAAATATCTTCTATTTTCATGTCTATTCTCTCACGATGCAGACAAAACAAGATTTCTGTAACCTTGGTTGGCCTCAAACTCACAGAGATCTGCCTGTTTCTGCTTTCCAAGTGCGAAGATTTAAGGCATGCATTACCATGCCCAGCTGGGAACAAAAAAGGACTTTTAAGATGCACATCAGTGTGTCTAGAAATCTTTCCATTAAAAAAAAGTTTGTTAAACTTACTCATTTCATCTTGCTCATGCATTTTTCTGTAAAAATAAACTTTTTTTCCAGGGTATCAGACATTTTAAGACTCTGAGTGTCTTATTCTAGCCCTGACATACGAACACTCCCGCTCTGCAGCTTTTAGTCACAAGTGCTGCGGCATCACAGTGACTCACATGACTGTATTTAGAACGCTCTTATAGCAGTGCCTTGAAAGGCATGTCGAATGATTGAATGATGTTACTCCTTCCCTACGCTATCCTCCTTATCCCGGCTGATTGCAGGCCTCTTCCTCATGGTAAGAGTACACTAAGAAACAGTAAAGGCCCCTGAAGCTGGAAAACCTGGTGGTGTGCGAAGTACCAAGGAATCCCATTGCAGAGAAAGCAATAGTCTCTCTCCCTAGGCTCAGCAAATCTGCGCTCTTCCTGCATGTTCTCGTGACCTCTTCTCTCTGGGTGTTTAGTGAAAGAAAGAGGGGGTAGGAGGAGAGCGATGTGTGGGGAGAGAAGATGAATGAACCAGGACTCTCTAGAGTCCCTGTGGGAGTCTTATGAGTGGATAGATTATTTCCTTAGATGTCCAAATAGGCACAACACAGACTAGAATTTACACATAAGTTTTAGGAGGACATAAGCATCTAGTCTATATAACTACATCACTTCGAGCTTTGTAAAATGAAAAATAGAATGGTATCCCAGTGTAGTGGGACAGGCCTGTGATATTCGCTCTTAGAAGGTAGAGACTGGAGAAGACAAGATTCCATAGCATGTCTCAAAACAAACAACCATCCAACCAAAAAAAAAAAAAAAACAGAGAAAGACAGCAACAAAAAAGGAAAACAAAACAACCCCCCCCCCCCCAAAGCAACCAACACCAGCAAAAGAAAACTAGAGATGATTTTGGTTTTCCATGGCTCTGACATAGTTTGACTGAAACCATTCAGGGGACTTGAAAATGTGGATTTACAGTAAACTTATATTTTAGTGACTTCTTGATTAAAACCTTTTTCTATGACATTCTTAATTTCTGTCTGTACATAATTCTCTTTTTTTCTGTTACTGATTGCTTTTCAGTGCTGGGCAGCCTTGTGGCCTTAGCTGCATCATGTGGACCATAGTGAAAGACCCGTGAATGAGTCTCATGACAATATTGGAGCTGTTTGGCCAGATGTGCACCTTCTAGCAGTTCTCATAGACTAAGACAGCAGAGGTTTGGTGGAGCACTGGGCATTCTCCTATCATACCAACGAATACCAGCCATTGAAAGCAGAGGCAAGAGAACCTCTACAAAGTCAAGGACAGCCAGGGCCACATGAATAGAAACTACCTCAAAAGTTAAAAAAAAAGAAAAGAAAAAAGTAATGTTTGCGGGATGGCTTTGGAAGTGGGTAAGAAAAGCATCTTCAGGCAAGCCTGAAAACCTGAGTTTGATCCTTGGGACCTCCCCCTGGGATGGGAGGAAAGGGCCAAAATCTTTTTAAATTTAACTTATTCATTTTACATCCTGTCTTTCTCTTCTCCTCCTGCTCCTTCCTCCCAACTCTTCTCTGCCCGTTACCCCGAGTCCACTCCTCCTCCTCTTCTGTATTCACTCAGAAAGGGCCAGGTCTCCCATGGACATCAACAGAGCAAGGCACATAAAGCTGCTGTACGACCAAGCACCTCCACCTGTATTCAAGCTGGGCAAGGCAAGCCAACATGAGGAATAGGTTCTCAAGAGCCAGTGAAAGCACCAGGAACAGCCCTGCTCCCATTGCCAGAATCCCACAAATAGATCAAGCTACACAACTGTCACATATATGCAGAGGGTAGAGGAGCAATGACAAGTTGTCTTCTGTCCTCCGCAAGAGCACACATGTTTGCACACACCCAAAATAGTAATTTTCCAAAAAAGTTTTTTTTTAAATGTCAATTTGCCTTGGGTTATAGTTTGAAACAGAAAAGAAAAGAAAGAAAACAGCTGCCTTTAACGGGACAAAGCCCCAGGATTACAGTCCGCATCACTATTTGTTCTTACTTTTGTTTACCTTTTTCTAGTGGGATCAAATATTAGACAAACATTCAAGTCATTTAAGAAATTGGATTGAAATGGAATTGAAATAAAGATTTTAAAAAGTTGTCTGTAGTTTCCTAACCACAGAAAAAGAGCTCACTTTTTTTTTTTTTTTTTTTTTTTTTTTGACACACCTCCTGCCCCAGCCTAGCCTTGAAAGAGCTTTGCAGCTTAGGACAACATTGAGCCTCTGATCTTCCCGCCTTCACCAGGAGTGGGTCTTGGTTACAGGTCTGCGCCATAACAGCTTTCGAGCTGTGCTGACGATGGAACCCAGGGCTTGCTATGTGCTAAGGAAGACACCACCAACGGAGCTATGTCCCCATTTCGTATAAGATGGGGAACATGGGTGTTATATTTACTGCAGTGCTGGAAATGCCTAGAAACCAGGGCAAACCAGGTTGCCTAACTGTGAAGTTCAAGAGCTGGGTGCCCGGTGCCAGGTCTTGCTCATTTGAGTGTTGGTGATGGAGACTGTGCTTGCTTTAGAGTCTGAATTGCCCTAGAGATCCATGATTGCTTCATTATTACTATGTCTCTAGTGATTTCAAACCGTACAAAAGTTGCTAAACATAAATACAAGTTCTACTCTAAATTAACCTATTTTTGTAAATTCATTTTAAGAATAGTTATGGCATATATCACTCAGTATGTGAATGAAGAGAATTAAAATAAAAAAAAAAGAATATCCATGTCAATTGGTCTGGTTTAAAACTCCCTACTCCTCACCCCCACCGGGGTCTCCTGCCTCTACTGGCACCACCTGCACCAGACAGGATTGTTCCAGCTGTCTCTTTCAAGCAGGATTTCCTCCAAACTATGAGCATTTCAAAAATTTCCGCAGTGAAAGTATTATTTAATATAGACAGATCAAGTCTAAATAAAATATAGCATGGTAATGTTAGAGAAATTTTGCATTTTGAGGAGGTTTAAGGGTGTGGATGAAAGGAGCATTCTTGCCCCATGCATCATAACCACCTTTTTTCTCTGCTTAAAGAGCGAGATTGTTTACCCATTGGCCCCTTTTCTTCGCTTCTTTCAGAATATTACGTCAGTTCAAGACACTCCCTCGGGAGCGTGCAGAGTATCCCCCGCCCTATGTTTGTGAATGTCGTCATCATGAACAGCGTTGTGGTCAACAGCTGGGGAAAAGTCACGCAATAATGCTACCACATTACAATAGGGAACGTGAAAGGCAAGGGAGCTCCATCCCCACAGATGCCTCATGATGGGAAGTCCCGAGGTAGAGAGGTGGCGATGGAGGTTGGCTTGCCAGGGCGGCCAAACGCTGGCTGCCTTTATTTGTGATAACCTAGGAAATAAACTGGAATGTGAACTGGAGCTGGCTGGTTCTGCGTTCTTAATTTTGCGAAACTATGATTCATTCCTGGAGTTCTTCCTGGGCATTTGACTTTTACATAATTTGAGTATTGATTTTTTTTTTTTCGAGACAGGGTTTCTCTGTGGTTTTGGAGCCTGTCCTGGAACTTGCTCTTGTAGACCAGGCTGGTCTCCGAATTCACAGAGATCCGTCTGCCTCTGCCTCCCAAGTGCTGGGATTAAAGTCGTGCGCCACCACCGCCCGGCTGAGCATTGATTTTTTTTTTTTTTAAGCAAATTTACGTGGAACTCTGCAATGAGTTATACTTCGTTTAAAATACTGTCTGGAGATCCTAACTCACAATTTCAATTCCAGAGCTTGGGAGGCTGAGGCAGAAGGATTGTCTTGAGGTGAAGGCCAGCCTAGGCTACATATTGAATTCCAGGACAATCTGTGCTACTAAAAGCCTGTCTCAGACAAGCCACAAGAGCTGGTAAGGCGGCTTGGAGGGCAGAGTGCTTTGAATGAAAATGGCCCCCATTTGCTCATGGGGAGGGGTGTGACCTTGTTGGTGTAAATGTGGCCTTCTCAAAAGTGTGTCACTGGGGGTGGACTTTGGGGTTTCAAATACTCAAGCCAGGCCCGGTGTCTTTGTCTTCCTGCTGCCTGTGGATCCAGATGCAGAGCTCTGGTCTCCCTCTCCATCACCATGTCTGCCTGTGCCCTGCCACGAGGATAATGGATTAAACCTCTGAACGTAAGCCAGCCCCAATTAAATGTTTCCTTTATAAGAGATGTCATGATCATGGTGTCTCTTCACAGCAATAAAACCCTCACTAAGACATTGGGTAAATACACTTGTCACCAAATCTGACAACCTGAATCCAATGTCCAGAACCCACATGAAAGAAGGAGAAAAAGAATCAGCTCTGGCAAATTGCAACACACATACACACACACACACCACACAAACCACACCATACACACACATATACACTTACACATTTACACACACAAACATATTTACACCATACATATACACCACACACACATATATACACCATACATATACAACCACACACATAAATAAAATGAAAACTTAAAAAATTAAGTGCAAATCAAAAAAATTAATGCAAGTTGCAAAATTTAATATAAAAAGTTTAGTAGCAAAATTTTTTATACAAAAATTAAGATAGTATTGTTAAGTATAGCAAACACAGTCGGACCTCTCCTGGGTTCTGATTGAGTTTCATGAGGGTATAGTCTTTCTAAAGTGATTCTTATTTCTTGGATTAAATAGCAGAGTGATGTGTACTATTGATCTTAAGCTCTTTCCTTTCCTGTATCTTTAGCCATTGGCTTAGTTCTGCAAAAGTCAATCTTTCCAGGAGAGGAAGGAAAAGATCTTTAAGGAGAGGCAGAGGGGAGGAATGAATCTGTGAGCAAAAGGAAGAACTACTTATGGGGAGAGGAAGGGACTAGAAAGAAAGATGAATAGGGATGGGAGAAGGAAATATAGGAGGGTATGAGTTAAATTATAGCGAGGTGTAAAAAAAATGCTATAATGAAACTCCTTGCTTTGCATGCTAACTTTAAAAAAAAAAACAGAGGGATTGAGCATTGTAGCTCAATTGGCGGCAACTTGCTTAGCATGCACTAAGCACTGGGTTCGATCCTCAGTTCTCAGTAAACCATTCAAAGTGATACATGCCCATAATCTCAGCACACAGTGGATGGAGACAGGTAGATCAGAATTTCAACATGATCCTGGCTACTGAATGGATCAAGGCCAGCCTGGATTCCATAATATCTTGTTCCAAAAACAAAGAGGAAGAGGGGAGAGAGGAGGAGGGAGAAATAATTCTGAATCTTTAATAGTATATTTGAATTCCTTTTGCTTCAGTGAACTAAAGAAATGGCTCAGCAGTTGAGTTCTTGCTGCTCAGTCATGAGGACTGGAGCTCAGATCCAAATTCCAGTAGAATGTGGTTGTTTTGCCAGAGCCAAGGGAGCTGACACTTTCTTCTGGCTTTTGAGGGCACATGCACACATATGTACATATATACTTACACACATAAATAAAATAAAAATAAATCTAAAAAAAACAATCAAAAATGTTCAAGGCTGAACAGATGGCTAGGTGGTTAAGAGCCTGTTTTACTCTTATAGAGGACCTCCTGAACTCAGTTCCCAGCACCCATGATGAGCAGTGCACAGCTGCCTGAAAGTCCAGCTTCAGGGAATCTAATACCTCTGGGCTCTTGGGCCCTCACACTCATGTAAACTAAGTGCTAAGTGTACACATACACATCATTGAAAATATTAAAAATACATATTATAAAAGACCTTTCATACTGGTGGTGCATACCTGTAATCCTGGCGCTTTACTTCAGAGGCAGGAGGAAGAGAACAGACTAGAGCCCAGCCTGATGTACACAGGGGCTTTCAGGCCAGCAGGGATCATAATAAGACCCTATCCCAAAACAAAACAATGCAAAGGAGGGGCTGGAGAAATGGCTACATGTTTCAGAGCACTTGTTCTTGCGGAGGACCTGGGTTCCTTCCCCACAGTCCATATGGTGGCTCACAGCTGTCTGTAACTACAGTTGGTGGGGATACAGTACACTCCTCTCTTCTCTGTGGGCACCAGGCATGCATGTATTACAAAGACATGCATGCCAGCAAAGTAATCACATACATAAAATAAAAGTTAAAAAAAAAAATGGGGCCCGAAAGACAGCTGAGTGATTAAGAGTGTTCTTGGCTCTTTCAGAGGACCCGGGTTTTCTTCTTAGCATCTATGTTAGGTGGTTTAGAACTCCAGCTCCAAGGGATCTGGTTCGCTGTCATGGCCTTCATGGAATCTGCCCTATTTTGGCATTCTCTCTCACATATACACGCACAAACACATAAACAAAAACAATAAAAATAAATCTTTAAAAAATTAATTATTACCCTCTCCCCCCAAAATGAAAATGTATATATTGGTCATCTCTGCACTCAGGAGGGACAGGCTAAAGAAGGAGGATTTCTGTGATTTTGAGACCAGCCTGGGCTACCTAATGAGAACCAGGCAAGCCAAGGCTATATAAACAAACAAGCTACTTGCAATTTTGAAACAACAAAAGAAAGCTATCCCTTCACAGGAAGTTACAAAGAAGTGAGCAGGGAGGGAGATAATTTCACACCTCCCTAAATACTGACACCTTCATAATTACAACACAATACCAAACCCAAGAAGCTGGTGTTGGCACAACCCACAGAGCTTACTCATATCTTCCACATTCACATGTGTTAGTCAGAAGATATGTTGATGCATTTTTTTGTTACAGAATAAAATGGTGGATTTTTCTACAGAGGATATCTCGGCTTGCAAACATGCTACTATTTCTTCAAGAATCACCACACAATCTTCTTTTTCTTTTTAATAAACTCTCTCTCTATTCATCCTTTATGAATTTTAATGACTTTTAAATATATTTAGTATTCTGAAAGATATGAATATATAAGACAAGGTTTTTTTCCCCATGGGTATAAATGTATAGAATGAGGACAAAGGAAACACACAAAAATAACATCATGTAAGACCGCAATGGATGCTATTAAGAACATCAAATAGCCTGAGAAGTATAGTCTAAGAAGTTCTTTTAGTTTGGTTAGAGGAAGCCATTCTGAGCATGGGAAATTTGAGCTGAGATTGAATGATCAGAGAAGGCAGAGCCATATGAAAACCTTCAGGAAAAAATCTAAAGAGTGGCAACATCTTAAGAATTATTGCTAATAAACAAATCATAAGAAGGCAATATAACAAGGTGTAGGAAACATGGCTGTGCCTGTGGTTCAGATGTGGCTTGTTACCAAAACTCATGCTGAAATATAATTTGATTATTTATATATATATATCAAGGTGGGTGAGAGCTTATGAGGTCTCTGGATCACAGGGCTCTACAGTAACAAGGGATTATTATACTTCCCCACTCCACCATTAGCTTGACATAGCCATGTCCCTCACCATTCCACAGTCTGTTTGCCTTTGCGTCAGCCCATTTGCCCATTTTTCCCGCATTAGTTGATGCGTATGGGGCAGAAGGACTTCCTAGCTTGAACTTCCTAACTTCTAGAGCCAGGAGCAAATTACCAGTCTCAAGCATTCTGTCACAACACAGAAAATGAAATACAACAAGCAAGGGAAGCATAGTGGATGAGCTCAGTTAGGTAGACAGGGAATGAATGATTGAGGGCCCCATAGGAGAGGATAAGAAACTCCTGATCATTGTATAGGAAGAAGTCACTGGAAAATCTCAGACACAGGAGAGCTATGACTAGATTGAGTTTAAAAATACATACTCTCATTAACATAAGAAGAATGCTTTGGACAAAAGGAAGAATAAAAAAGGTTTGCCCATTAAAAGTCTGTTGTAATGAATAGGTTGATAATGGTGGCATTGGGGAGGAAAGTGACAGAATCCCGGTTTGTTTGTGCAATGCCATCAACAGGGTTGCCACTAGGGCAGGTATGAGAGAGAAGAAAAGGCTTTTGTTTAAAAGTAGAAGATGGTAATTATCTAATTAACTTTAAATAATTATTGTTTGGCCTCTATGGTGCACGTATTGTTCAAGCAGAAATGGAAAATAAATGATTACATTTGTAGATTTGAGTGGATGGTTGCTAACTGCTGATAAGAAGCTAATCCTGGAAATATAAACATGGGAGTGATTACTATTTGAACTTAAGAGTTTGAGTACTATTGACATGAAAGATATTATGGTATGCCAACTTATAGACACAACAGAGGAACAGGAGAACATCAAACTGTGTCACAGTGTGTGTGTGTGTGTGTGTGTGTGTGTGTGTGTGCGTGCAATGATAAAGACAGATCTTGAGTTGAATGCTACTGAAGAGCCAAATCTAGGAGAAGTTAAGTCAGGGACTGGACCTCACGCCTGTAAAACCAACACTTGGGAAGCTGAGCTGGAATTGCCATGAGTTGGTTGTCACCCTGGGCTGCAATGTGAGACCTCGTCTTGGAAAACAGAAAAACACTACAAAACAAACAACATGAAAAGAAGCATGTACCTGGGCGTGATAGTTCATGCCTTTGACTCCAATACTCAGAGGTGGAGACAGGTAGATCTCTGTGAGAGACAAGCATGACCTACTTAGAAAGTTTAATGCCAGCCAAAGCTACACAGTGAGATTCTACAGAGAGAGAGAGAAAGAGCGAGACAGAGAGAGAGAGAGAGAGAGAGAGAGAGAGAGAGAGAGAGAGAAGGAAGAAAAGAAGGAAAGAAGAAAATAGTCATTGAATGGCTGAAAGTAAGCAAAAAATGTTCAAATTAAGTAGAAGAGTACAGTAGAAGACTGAACAGATGGAGAGTGACTATGAGCGACAGACTGCTAGATGCAGAGGAGAGTAAGGATATAAGTGGGTGGTAAATAATGACACGCTGACGTTGGGGGGTCAGCAGTGGGCTCAGTGCACGTGTAAATCAGATGTGAGGCTCTGAAGCTTAATAGGCAACCTGGACTGTAGGTAAGTCAAGGAGCAGGACAGAAACCAAGGCCTTTGAAGTGGTACAGAAAGTAATGACGATGAGGTCAAGATGAGGGGCACAGGACTACAATGGGAAAATGTATCGCTGGGAAAGAGAACACCAAGGGTCAGAAAGGTCAGCAAAGGTGTGAAATATGTGGCCCATGGAGTTATAGAAATGATTAAGACTTTAAAAAACAGGGAACACAGGAAGTCATATATAGTGTTTTAATGGTTTGCCCAGCTGAGTCTAATCTGTTCCTGTTTGAACTTCTATCGTTTTTATATATTTGTGTACTTGTATGTGTGTGTGTTTTTTGTTATTGTTTGGTGTTTTGCTTTATTTTGATAGCGTCTCATGTGTAGCTGTAGCTGGCCTGAAGCTCACAGAGATCCACCCACCTTTTGTCTTTTAATTGCTGGAGTTAAAGGGGTACACCAGCATGCTGGACTGACTTCCATTTTCTTTCTATTCTCTTCTCTTTCCCTCCATCTCTCTTTCATTTGAACTTCCTTTTCATATTTTGTACCTCCTTTGTAACGCAAATCTTTGTCGTTTTTAAAAAAATTAAATTACATTTATATTTATTTGTGTGTGTGTGTGTGTGTGTGTGTGTGTGTAGGTCAGAGAACAACTCATAAGTGTCACTCTGCTTCCACCATGGGGATTTCTGGAATTCAATTCACCTTTACACACTGACCCACCTCACCTGCCCAGTCTGCCTTTTATATATCACATTTATGTCTATACTAGGCAATGAAAGAAAGCCCGTTGGTGTCTTCTAAAGCACAAAGCACATATTTCAACAGTTCTTCAGCAGCTGAGATAGTAAGTGGTGACTCTTGGAAGAGTCCATGGGACCAAAGGCAGAGCCATTTCATTAAGGGGCAGTCTAGATTTTTCTTCTTTGGTGTGGAAAACAGAACCCAGGGCCTCCTAAATATTAGGCAGTTGCTCAACCACTAAAGCTGCATTTTACTCCTATTGTGGATGAAAGAACACAAAACGATGGTTTTAAGAATCATCATTCAGAGAAATCAGTGCGCAAATATAAAGAAACAATCAAATTTTATTTTCAGAAGTTTTCAATTCTTAAATAGTATAAAAATAAACAAGCATCTGTTCTAAGACTTCTTTTTCACATAAGTTAATTTAAACACACGCTTCTTTCAGGCACTGTGACAGTTATACTCTTAACCCGGATTTCCAGGTTCAGTCATCAGAGTCACGCTCACAACCCTCACGTTGACTTGTTTAAAAACAGAATCAATGACATTAACAGTTTTTATACACTTTTTTCTAAAGTCGATTATCTTTTCGTCTTAAACGTTTTAAGCATATAATCTTTAAAATATTTTGTGATTTCTTTGTAATAAAAGAAATTTCTCCTTTCTCTTAGCAAGACACTTTTTTAGTTATTTACATAAATATTATCTGTAATCAGTTCTTGATTTGTGAATACTAATGCCTATAGTGCTTTAGAGATAGTTTCTTAGTAAGGTAGGTTTTAACTAATTAATAAAGCACCTGCAGGGCCTTCCCAGTGTCTAAAACGACAGTCTTTATAACACACGTAGGTGAGACAATGTTCTCTGCAGTCTGCTATAGGGGTAAATTCACACTTTAAACTTCTCAATATACCAGACTAGTCTCCTTAAAATTTGCCCACGAACATTAATCTCATCATTTTGCTTGATTGTTTACACAGGAATTCAGAGAGGTAATCATAAAAACAAGGTACACTGATTCTGACACAATGCAAAAACAAACACGTGTAGGCTTAAACATAGTTTATAACAATAATGTCTAAAAGACATAATTATCCTCAATAAATTAAGTAATATACAGTACCTCAGCTGATAATGAGATGTAGGATGATCATCATTATTGTTTTATATTTATTACTATTGCCCAGAACTACTCACTACCTGACTTATTTGCAAGTAAGAAAGCCATTCTTCACAACAAGAATGTAACTGTCTTGCCACGGACCCCCTGCATTTCCATATAAGGTACTGACATCTTGGTCGGATCCTTCAGTAAAACTAATTATAAGTAAAGATGTCTGCCTTTTGCCTAAAATAGATTTATTCCTCCAAAGGGGAGCTACCTAGCAGTCCTGAGCTGAGGTTTTCCTGAATGTAAGACTTCAAGTAGAAAAAATATTAAAAGAGGCTATAGAGAGAATAGACCTGATATCAAAAACCCGAAAAATAGCAAAACAAAACAAAACAAAAAAAAAAAAAACAAAAAAAACCCCAAAGCTTGGAAAACTACAAAGAAAAACCTATCAGCAGTTTCTCAAAAACAACAAACAAACAAACAAACAAAAAACTGGCAACAAGAAAAAGAAATAAGAGGAGCAGGATGCTGGCATCCAGGCTGGGCTCACACAGTGTACGAGCCTACTGCACTTCGGGTAGCGTGGAAAGGAACAGATTTCAATGTTTTAAAGAAACTCACATGGCCACTGATGTTTTGTGCTGTGAGAGTGACTGTTACATCATACTGTGCAGGAGAAAAACTGTGTAAGCCCAGCTTGGTAAGTAACACAGCAAAAATCTGTTAGTACCAGGCCAGCATCACAAAAGGATCAAAAAATGTTCTTCAGAATTTTAACCCCAAATGTGATCTTTAATTTGGAATCCTTTTCTGTTCTTGGTTGTCTTTTATTGCTAAAGATTTTGCTTGCTACTATTCTTATAAACCAACTCTTTAAAGAACATGCTTTTAAGACAGGGCAGCAGGAGCACCAGAACCTTCCTACACTGGCATCTTGACTCACGAGGAACGTCTGACCACTGCAGTAAGTTGCTGAGAAAAGAAAAATCCTGCCATAGCATTTTCACCATCAATCACAACGTAATTTCTACTAGCTTTAGAGACTTGTGTTTATGATAGCTGTTTTCTGGTGTGGGTCCAAGTTTAACAGCTTAAGAAAGTAAGGATATTCAAAAGTGACCCAAACTCTCAATTTAGAAATTGCAAAAGATTCGCTTTAAGGCTGGTTTTAAAATTGAACGCATTGGCAGGATCTGTCTTAAATGTTCATTGAAAACTGAATTTGTACCCTTTTGCTTTCTGAGATAAAGATACACAAGATTTCTTTAAAATTCCACATTAGCTGCTCCTCATGTAGCAAGGAAGATACAGTCCTAAACAACAGTGTAGATACTTGCAGCATTTTTTCATCTTGTAACAGCATCTAAGTATTCAAACATATTTCCTCTGTTCTTATCAAGATAGACTATGAGCTGAAATTCAAGTAAAAAGATATCAAAATTCACTTCCCACTGGTTTATGTAAAAGAATGAAAACTGTTTCTCTCTTTCACTTGAGGGTGACACGCATTTAAAGTACAAACATAGGAATCGTCACAAATGTAACATTGTTCATTACATTGCCTTCTGTTATAGAAGATGTTAAGTGAAAAGGGCATTCGATATAAATATTAAATAATTAAATTAAATTGTTCATATAAATAAATAAATATGACCAGTAGACGTCTATAGCTCAGTTGAGCGCCCTTTGATTAGCACTGTGGGGTTGAGGTCATCTAGTCTGGAATGGGAGGTGCTTGCATTGATGGTGGCTGTCTTGGAAGGTTGTAGATCTTGCACATTGAAGGAGGTGAAGGGACAGCCCTTCACATTATTACAGATGAGCGACTGAATGGAGGCAGTGTTGATAATCTTAAAACCCACTTCTCCTCCAAAAGTGCTTGGCTTCCAGTACTGAGGAGAACAGATGGGATTACCCATAAGTCCTTTCAAGGAGAATGGTGCTCCAAGTTCTACCATGGTCTCCCCAAAGATAGCATCTGGACGTGGCTTTTCCACCAGCAGGGCAGGATACAGCTCCATGGCATCAATATCACTGTAGAGGGCTTCCAACTCTGCAGCCATTTCCTTCTCTCCTGGAAGATAAAAAAAAAAAAAAAAAAAAAAAAAAAAAAAAAAAAAAAAAAAAAAAAAAAAAAAAAAAAAAAAAANAAAAAAAAACAGATACAGGCTACGTCAAACTAGGAAAAGAACAAAATAGTTCTGTCTGTTGAGCAGAGGTTTTCCCCCTGCTCCCTAGCCCATTCTTATTCCCACCCCTCCTTCTCAATAAACTGAATCCTTAAAAGGGAGAAGAGAAGGAGGAGGAAGTTCATCCCGTACCAAATTCTCTCCTCCTCTTTTCCCATTTCATTCTTGATCCTTCTAGGGATTTCAGAAACCAGCTCTCACCTGTAAGTTCTTCAAATGATGTGTAAGGTTTCAGGGAGAAGCGTTTGCGGTACTCGTTGAGGGACTGGTACTTCATCTCTCTGCTCTGGTCAATGGAGGCCTTTGCTACTGCTTTCACTGCAACTGGAACATTCCTACCCCCGGCCACCTGAGGAAAATGAAAAGTCCAATGCAATTCTTAGTCATATTCCTGCTGTCCTACGTTTTGGCCTCAACACCTCTAGTCTGTAATGGACTTGCCTTTTACAGTTACAAAAAGCAAGCTGATAGACACGTCTGAATATTTACTTCTGTAATCTACCAGAAGACTGCAAGCTTCTTCAAGTATTAGTTTTAAGATAATGTGTTGTTATCTGCTTTGAAAATTGTAGACCAAAACTATAGCCTGTCGAAAATCTAGGTTTCATGTTTCAAAAAAACCAGTAGAACATCTGGTAATTCTCTTAGTAAAAGGAAAAATTATCTCTATGACAGAAATCCAAAAGTTCCTGACCGGCTTGTTCTTGCTTTTCAGGAATGACGCTTACCCGGCCAGCGATCTGTCTGGTGAATGACTCAACGAAGTGGGTGAGTCCGTGCTCGATGAGGATGGAGTTGTTGTAGAGGAACTGCTTGTAGCTGTACTCCTGGTCTTCGATGTGGAAGCTGTCAGGCAGCAGCGGGTGCCAGTGATAGAGTGTGTTAAATTCGGCTGCGATGCGGTTCTGATACTGGAACTGCTGGTTGAATAGCAGCTCGGGGTCGAACTTGAGTTTGAAGTGGTAGCCACTCAGGTGCTGCACGTAGTCTTCGATCACAATCTTGATCGTCTCCCCTGTTGCACAACAAAGAGTTTGTTTTCCTTACTGTCAAACGGTAGGGATGTTCCCAGTCATGTTCCTTCTCACTCTTCACAACAGACAGTCAAAACATAGCAAAGGTAACACATGAGTTTTTCTTTTTGGGGGAGTGGGGAGGGGAGATGGTCTTATTGGTTTTTCTCTTGCTCACCTATCAGTATGAGCCTGCTCGTCTGGAAGAGCCGTTCATCGTCCCACTCAGGATGCTCCTGTTTAAGCACATCACACACTCTGTTGTGCTCCCGAAGCCAGATGGTGGCATACATCATCAGACCAGGCACCAGACCGAAGACCTCCTGGCCCACTGCAAACCGTAGATGCTCAGGGGTGTGAGGGGGGTAGAGCATCTCTACCTGGGTGTCTTTGACTGTGGGAGGATACACCTCTCCACCAATGACCTAAACCACCACAATAATAATAGCAGAGAGTTAAAACAGTGAATAAACCAACAAACACAAGTAGCAGTTTTAAAATGTAAGTGTAAATGGCAGGTGATAGTTCCTAAAACATGAGGAACATACCTGATATTTCAGTTTTCCATCCTTGAAAAGGCGCAGTTTATGTTGTCTGTCTAGAGTTTCGCCATAAATGTGATTTAAGTCCACCTAGAAAATTATGGAGAAACTTCAATTTGTTGATGTCTTACTATCATTTGTTATGAAATTTTTAATGATTTGGGTGTCCTTAAAATTCAACAAATGTTTTTTAGATTTATTTTTCTATGTATGATTATGTACATGCCTGATGCCCATAAAAGTCAGAAGGGGGCATTAAGGCCCCTAGAACCGGAGTTATAGTTGGTTGTGAACTACCATGTGTTTGTTGGGAACTTAAGCCAGGTTTTCTAGTGTTCTTAAACACTGAGTTATTACAAGTCCAACAAATGACTTTTTCATAGCCACAAAATACAAAAAGAATTCATTTTCCAGAGCTCCAAGCCTTTATGTCTCTATTTTAGTAATTAGTTCATTTATTTTACATATTGACTGTACCCTCCCCTTCCTCCTCCTCTCCTCTCTTTTGCCCTTCTTAATTCACCCCTGTATATCTCTTTATGTTGAATAATATTGATATCTCATATTAAATATGGCGCATGCCTCATTATAACCATGATAGTTACTTTTATATTATTTAAAGCAGCAAAATCAGGGTGCAGGTTTTTTTTTTTTTTTTTTTTTTTTATTTCTGGAGGACTAGGCCTCTACCTCAGTGGCAGATGCCAGTGCCTAGCAATCACAAAGTTCTAAGTTCTACTTCCCAGTTTACCAATCATTAACTAATTAAGTTTTGGAAGATGTAGCATTTTTTGCAGACCAAAATTTTAAGTTAAAAATGTAAGGACAATTTACATTATACATCTCTGTGCATGTCTGCTTATTTTTACTAAACTAGTGAATGAAAATAGAACACTCTATTATGGTTCTAGTAGATGTGACAGTTATATAAAAAATGGGCGTGATTTGTTTGGCATGGCAAGATGTCAGCATTTCCTAAGGATTTGCTTTAATTCGGAGTTAAGCCTATCTTACCCCATGGCCCAGTCCTCGGGTGAACCCAGGTCCTCGCTTCTGATCTGTCTTGAAAAACTGATGAGTGAAGTGCTGGGCAAAGAATGCGAACATCATATTCGAGCCTTGAGGATCAGGGATGAACTTTCTCCTTAGAAGAACTTTGTCCAGAACTTCTTTTGAGTCAGGAAGCTCCTTATTCCCTAAAACATGGAAATTCTAGAGTCAAAACCCATTCAAAGATTTGCTGAAGCAAACTGATGACTGTCTGATTCACGAGAGCATTCATCACCTATAAACATAATCTCAAAGAGGATCATAACGCCAATAAAATTGTTTTGCTTTGGGCACAGTTTTATGCTTGTACCCCAGGCTGGACTTAAACTCACTCTCTGTCCCAGGCTGGCCTTGAATTTATCAGTGCTTTGCCTGAAGTCTATCTAGTACTGAGATTACAGGCACTGAGCTAGCTTGCCAAGACTACGAATTAACTTCTAAGATACTGGGAACAACTTATTGAATAGATTTACCAATTTCAGCTAATACCAATTCTATGTAGCACAACAGACTAATGTTAAGACATTATATCAAAATGAAGATTTACTTTTATGGACGAGGCACTTAAATATCCATACTAAAGCCCAAAGCATCTCAGTTTTAAACAAGTGCCGATCCAAGGTCAATTCTAAGTACACACACACACACACACACACAAGCGTAGCTGCAATTGCTACATCTCTAGTGCTTTTCACACACCTTTCACACCCATGGGAGTCGGGCAGTCGTCGGCTACAGGAGGAAGTGCTCTGGTGTAGTAGGAGAGGTTGGAGAAGGCTTCCCAGTTTTTGTAACCATAGTGCACGTTGTAAGTTGGTGGACTGTCAATCAAATGTGATCTGGCTGGAATTTTAAAGAAAAGAAAATGATTGGCCATCATATGAAAAAGCAAGTGAATGTTAATTATCGCTGTGCAATGTGGGAAGCATGGAGATTGGATTTCATTCAGACAAGGACACCCTGCCTTACAATGACTGCACTTTCGCCAGCAGCTACTGCAAAAGCATCTTCGACAAAGCTAGGGCTTTACACAGGACATTATGCTCCAGTAGTCTTGGTTTCTCAAGTCCCACCCACTCCCTCTTCCATAGCTGATGACCAATACAGTTGGGCATGGCACTCACTTAGAACTATAGAGAGTTATTTTCTCTTCTGACCCAAAGCTGAATCCACTACTTGTTTTAAAGGGTGCTGCGTGTTCTGAACAATTCTGGGAGCCATAGGTATTCAATAAACAAATAAAGCATATTTCCTTCACGGGACTGAAGGTCGGAGGTCATAAATAGGATCCTCACTACAGGATCACATATCAGTATTTTGGGCATTTCCAGGGAGGGGTTGGGGATTGAAGAGGTGTGTTTCCAGCCATTTTGAAAAGGTTGGGAATAGTTCTTTGGGTTGGGTTTCTAGGACATATTTTTGTTGGCGGATGCTAGAAGCAAGGAAGGTTTGTACTTACATGTCAACACATATCTCATGATTGAACTTCGCAGAAAGGGAATGTTATTCACGATGTTCCAGACTCCCTTGAAGTGGGTTAGGATGTAGTGGACTGTGTTTGGGGTGGGCTTCAGCAGCAACTTGATTCTTGTCAGAAACTCAGCTGGAGAGCGCAAGCACATGGGAGAAATTAGTGGGCCTCCCCCACAGGACACAAATATACAAAATGATGGTAACTGACCCATTCCAAAGGAAGAAACCCCCAGGAGAAACTTACGTATAGTGCAGTTTTCCCCGTAGAATCCTGTCCGAGTGCAATCACATTTATACTGGTCAAATCCTACGCTCATACATTCACCGCGGTTTTGACAGGGGTTGGAGCAGCAAGGATTTGCTACAGCAAATAAATAAATAAACAAACAAATAAATAAATAGATAAGTCCCTCTTGGTCGTCCTTATCTTAAGGATTTAATTGTGTTCCCATGGGTCTACTTGACAATGGTAAGTTAGAAACGCACACATCGTCCCAGAAAAAGCAAAAGACTATATTAATTAAGTCTGTCTCATCACGGGCTGTAAATGTAGAAATAAGGGGGCAGAAGACTAACTTCACATCTCACAGTACTAACGTTTTCACAGTGACGTCTTGAATGTTCAGATTAGACTTGTTAGTGAACACATTCAAAATTAAAATGGATTGAGCTAGTACATTAGTCAAAATTTAGTGTAAAGAAAACCAAAGTAAAACAGTTTCCTTTTAACATTTTGAATAACTTTTTGTTAAAATAAAAATGTCTTCTGGACTTTCCTGGGAGCAGAAAAGCGCTGGCAGGTATTTAAATCAATCGTTCCTGTTCAGTCGCCTCCACTGTTCACTTTGCATGTATCGATCATATCTTGTCTTACTATAATGACAACCTGTAAACTATTACGGCTATATTTTGTTTTCTTTTTGCAAATGAGAGTGGCCCTCTGCTCGGTTGAGTAATTGGCCCATCCAGTTGCCAAAAGCAAGCCATCCTTGCAGTTCGTCTGTACCCAAGTGGTCCAGACTCTTTGCCCCTGCGCAGCACCCTTGCACTAGGAAGAGGGGTCTGAGACGGAGATCGGACAGGCGCCTTAGGACGCAGGACCACTTACCTGTGTGGCTGAGCGTCAGGGCAGCCAAGAGCAGCACAATTCGGAGGAGCATCGTGGAGGTCGCGGCGGCGGCGGCGGTAGCAGCGGAGCTGGCGGGATGCAGTGCCGAGTTCGTTCGTTCGTGGGCAGATTTCTGAGACTCCCGAAGCTCTTGCTTGCAGTTTGACAACTGGCTGCTAACGGGGAGAACCTCGCTTTTAAGCCTGAAAAGCGGCTCCCACGTGATCTTGTGGTGACTTGTTCTTTCCGCCCGCCCAGTCTTTTCCCTAACCCCTGGGGTGTTGCGTAAGGCAGGAGGGAGGGGGCTGGGCTTCGACCACGCAAAAGGAATCGTGGGAAGACGGCACGCCGCCCTCTTGCACCCCCCACCAGGAGCCTCGAATTGTTACTGTGCACGCGCTCACGCTGGCTCTCGTTGGGGGTCCCGGTTTCCTCTCAGTCTCGCATCCAATGCTCTAGGTTGGGACCGAGGAGCGCGGGGATGCGAGGTCCCAACGCAGGGAATCCCCGCGCCACCCCCCCCGCTGGGTGCAGTCTGACGCGCGCGTGCTGCTCTGAACGTGCGCACACAGCTATCGTTTCTATTTCGTGAAGTTTTTAATGAAGTGAGAGAGCTGCTGCCAGGGTCCACATTTGTATTAGCGGGAATAGGGTGAAGTTCCTCACAGAACTGGCCCGAGTCACCACAGTCCTAGTCGGCCCCTAGAACCGGCATTTCCAAGGGACAGAGTCTGAGCTTCACTTCATCGGAATGCTAAGTGCCCAGGGCATTGCTTTAAGGTATTCCCCCCCCCACCACCACCCCCGCTGTTGTGCTTTTATCATTTTGGTTGACGACTGTTTTCACAGGATATATCACTAGAAAGGAATTCTTTTCTTAAGATGTACTTTTTTGACTTTTTCTGTCCACGTTTTTGAAGAAGGCGTGTTTTGGAAATGGATCAAAAGCTAATTATACTTATTTTCTGAAAACTGGCCTTATTCTGACTAAACCTAAAAACCCAATTCATTCTGAAACATTGTTTGATAAGAAATTAATTGCATAGAAGGGTGATTTTGACAGTTTTGAATGTCATTTTGCTGTTTGGTGGTGGCCAGGGAGGGGTATGAGAGGATGGGGTAGTGAAAAAACAAGCAAAATAAGAAAGTTAGGAAACTAAAATTCATTAAATGTTATGTTCTTAACATGAATGAAGGAAAAGATGACATACAATCTGAAATTAAACTATATTTTCAGGAAAATTAAGTCAGCCAAATGGTTTGAGGCAGGCTGGGCAACACAGCAAGACCTTGGTTCAAAACAAAACAAAATAATTTAAGGAGAGAAAATAAAACAATGAATGGGGGGGAGGGGGGCACGAGAAACAACACTTTGAAAACTATACCAAATACCTCGATCTGTGGAAGTCTTGCAGAAATAATAAAAAAAAAAAATACTCATGGAATTTTTTAACTGTTTGCTTCGTGTGCGTGCTACTTTGATTCTGCGTGAGCCATGGTGACTAAAATCCCAGCTCCTTTGTTCTAGTCATGTTTAATCACTCTACTTCTGGCACTCCCAGCCCTTTACGCCGATTCCTGCGTGAAATTTCCACCGAATATGCAGACTATCCTGATCTTGTGTGCTTCCTTTAAATAGCCCTTGGTTTCTGTTTTATTTTCCGCGGGCAGATTGCATGTGCTCAACATGCAAGTTTATTCGAGCTGTTGATTCTAACTGCTGGCGATGTACTCCGATCTTACAGTGGCATCTTGAGTTGATTTCGAACACTCCCTTCCTCTTCTGATGCTGGCTGTGTACCTACTATGTAGAAAAGTATAGTCTGATGCTTCTAAGGAGATTATGGCCCAGCGGGGGGCGGGCGGGGGGGGGGGAAGCAGTGTTTTGTGGTGTTGAACTTTATTCCCAGCACTCTGGAGGTCCAGGGAGGCAGATCTCTGAGGCTTGCCTAGTCTACAGAGCAAGTTTCAGGATGGCTGGCTCTACACAGAGAAATTATGTCCCTAAAAAATAAAACTAAGAAAGATTATGACTTCCAAAGTGAGGGGAGATACAGGGCATAGAGAATAATCACATTAAGCCATTTAAAATGAAAAGACATTGGAACACAACCATAGCGGAAATCTGATATAAAAATCTGTATGGTTCAATTACTTGATTGAATCTGTAACTTCAAATGGAAGGTAAAGAGAGCTCTGTGTACCTGTTGAGTTACACAAGAACTCAGGAAGAAACTTGGACTGTGAGGACAAGAGCAGTTTTGAAAGGAAGTCCAAATAAGGATGTAGGGGAAAGCATTTTGCAATTGTTTGCTTTTGATTCACCAGGGATGCTAGAGTAAAATACAGGGGTTTATTTTGGATGCTGATTACAGGAGGATAGTAAATGCCCCCAAATCAAGATGTTTTAACCTGCTTCATACAGCAAAGCACAATGGTAATGATGCAACTTAGTAAGATTTTTTACTGTATAGCAACTATAGCTGTAAGTTGTGCAGAAATTTAGTGTTTCTCTGTTCATTTGGGTACATATATGTGTCTGTTATGCAAAATACATTTTGTTAGTGTCTGCAATTTTTGAGAAATTCTATAAGAGGAAAAGAAGAAAACGTATTTACATCTTTGAGAACTTTCTGTTGCGTTTTACTGCCCTCTTCTGCTACTTGAATTTTCAGCAACTTTTTCCCCCTAAAATGCTGGGTAGATGAGATTATTAGGTAGATTTTGGTTCTCATTTTATAATGTTCTTATATAATTACACATGTAGTGTTCATATTAGATTTAAAGTTCATGCATGTACTCAAAATAAATGACATTTTGTTTAATTGTTTTGTCGTTCTGTTGTTGTTGTTGTTTGGGACAGGAAAAAAGAAGAAGGAGAAGAAGGAGAAGGAGAAGGAGAAGAAGAAGAGAGTAAAAGTAAAAGAGAAAAAGAAAATAGTAAAACGAATCACTGATTTCTGGAAAATCCCCAAATAGTTGGAGATCACAAGATACATTTTAATAACTTAGGGTTCAGAGAGGAAGCTCAACGGATATTAAAAAATATTTTGAGTCAAATGAATGTAGAATTTGCAATGTTTGAAATTCAGGGAAAGCAGTGCTGAAAGTTCTAGCACTAAATGCACGGGTGAGAAAAGAAGCCTGGAAATACAACCTCAAGGCTTCCACTTTATCAGAGTAGAACGAGCAATTAAATCCAAAGTAAGCAGAAGAAAAGAAACAACAGAAATTTAGAGAAATATTAGTGAGAGTAAAGTCAGGAAGTTAATAGAGAAAGGCTACTCTTAAAAGGTCAATAAAATTGATGTCTCTAGCCAGTCTAACTAAGAAAAAAAAAGACAGAAATGAACCTAATCACAAAGACCTCAGGAAGCTGAATCCATCAATACAGAAACCATGGATATTAGGAGCATAATAAAAGTATGGTATGAACAAGAAGAGAGACAGACACAGAGGGTTGTTGCAAGTTAGAGGGCAGCCCGGTCTAGGTAGGGAGTTCAGACTAGCCAAGGTTACATGGCAAGATCTTGTCTCACACAAGCAGCAACAAAATAGATATACTATTAAAAACTACTGTTCACGGCCTTTATTCTTCCAATTGAATGTACCAATTTCTTCTTCCATTGTCCCGTGTGTGTGTGTGTGTGTGTGTGTGTATGTGTGCGTGTGTATGGTGTATGTATATAGTGCCTAAAGATGAGTGTGTAGGTTGCTCCTGCATGCATTTGGAGGTCAGAGCACATTATAATTCTCTTCCTCTTTTGGAGGTCAAAGCAGGATACAGTGATACAATGTCTCTCTCCATTTCTCTTCCCCTTTCTTGAAATGGTATTTTACTGAACAAAAAGCATGCTTTCTGGGCTAGGCTAACTGGCCAGTGAGTTGTTGGGTCCTTTTGTGTCTGCCAGTCAGTTGCTGGGGTTACTGATACTTGCAGCCATGTCCAGTTTTCTTTGTGGGTGCTGGAAATTCATGCTTGCAAAACAAGCATTCTTACCCACCAAGTCACCTTCCCAGCTTCTGTACCAATTTTCTTTTGTAACACACACACACACACTTATTTGTTTAATGTATATCCCTGTATTCTACATGCAGGATTGTTGCCCATGGAGACAAGAACTGGAGTTATAGAAGGTTGTGAGCTACTATGTGTGCAGGGAATTGAACTAGGGTCCACTGGAAGAGCATTTTAACCATTGAGCCACTTCTGTAGCCTCACCTACCAACTTTTTGAAAGTAAATTCTATAAAACTTCATGTGAGAAACAAACAGTCTTTATCAGAAAATGGATATAGAGGTGCTGCTCCTAGCTCAGTCTACAAGGCTAGTGTGTCACACTGAAGTCAACAAAGGCATTACAAAGAAAACTACAGAATAATATTTATCATGAATATGCAAGCAAGGCTAAAGCACAGGAAGTGAAGAGATGGCTTAAAGATGGTTAAAATCACTGACTGCTCTTCCAGATGACCCGGCTATGATTTCCAGTACCTAGGAGACTTCTTACAGCCATCTGTAACTCCAGCACCAGGGGCTTCAACGTCCTTCTTAGACCCCCTGAAATCATTAAGCTCACACGTGGTGCACGAACAAAACACAGGCCGAAACAAAATGCAGGCAAACACCCATACACATTAAATAAATAAACTTTTTAACACAAACATTAAAAGAAATCAACTCAAGCAATGTACAAATATAATTAGTCATACATCATGACCAAGTGGAAATTTTATGATATACCTTTTTTATTTAAAAATGTTTTCATATGTAATATAGAAGAAATATATACATATATATTTCTCTTATTTTTCTAATACATTATACCCTGACTGCAGTTTCTCCTTCCTCCAATCCTTCCCACACCTTCTTTCTCTCCATATCCACTCAACTTCTGTTTCTCTTCAAAAAAAAGAAAGAAAGAAAGAAAGAAAGAAAGAAAGAAAGAAAGAAAGAAAGAAAGAAGAGCAGGCCTCCCAGGGATATTAACCGAACACAGTATAATGAGTTACAGTAAAGACCAGGCACATACCTCATATCAAGTATGGACAAGGAAACCCAGTAGGAGGAAAAGGGTCCCACAAGTGGGCAAAACAGTCAGACATTTCCCCCATTGCTGGCAGTTCCACAAGAAGATCCAGCTATACAACGGTAACATAGATGCACAGGACCTAACAACCCATACAGGATCTGTGTGTGTTGCATCAGTTTCTGTGAGTCCCTATGAATCCTGCTGAGTTGATTCTGTGGGCTGTGTTCTTGTGGTGTCCTTGACCCCTCTGGTTCCTTTGATCCTTTCCCCTCCTCTTGGGCAGGGTTCTCCTGATTCTGCCTTGTGTTTGGCTATGTGTCTGTATCTGCTCCCATCAGATGCTGGGTAATGCCTCTCTGCTGACAATTGGGCAAGGTACTGTCCTGTAAGCACAGCAGAATATCAGTAATGATTTTATTGAATTTTTTCCAAGTCACGTTTGATTCTTTCCTATATCTCTGGACTATCCAGCTTCTGGGTTCTGGGTTCCAACCAGATGTGGTCTCCCTTTCATGGCATGGGTCTCAAACTGGAGTAGTCATTGGCTTGCCACTCTTGGTCACCTTTACCCTAGCATGTTTGGGAGGCAGGACAAATCGTAGTCAAAGGTTTTGTGGCTGGGTTGGTGTCCCAGTCCCAGTCCTGGAAAACTTGTCTGGTTATAGAAAATGGTCAGTTCAGGCTTCATCTCCTTCATTATTACCAGTCTGTGCTAGGGTCATTCTTGAAGATTTGAGTGAGTTTCCACTTCCTGAGGTTTCCACATTGGCCCCCAAATTTTAGTCATCTCTCCCGGTACTCTTTCCTTCCTACTGTCCTACCCTCACCTGATCCCTTCTGTTCCCCATCCCCATCTGTCCCAGTCCACTCACAAAATCTATTCTATTTCCCTTCCCTGTGAGATTCTTTCATCCCCTACCCCCTTGAACTCTCCTTGTTACTTAGCCTTTCTTTTCTTAACATCTAATATTTACTTATAAGTGAATACATGCCATGTTTGTCTTTCTGGGTCTGGGTTACCTCACTTAGGATGATATTTTTCTAGTTCCATCCATTTGCCTTCAAAGTTCATGCCATTTTTTTAAACAGCTGAATACTCCATTGTGTGAATGTACCACATTTTCTTTATTCATTCTTCAGGTGAAGGCCAGCTAGGTTGTTTCCAGTTTTTGACTATTATGAATAAAACCACTGTGGACATAGTTGAGCAAGTATCCTTGTGGTAGAATGGAGTGTTCTTTGGGTATATTTCCAAGAGTGGTATTACTGGGTCTTGAGGTACATGAATTGCCAATTTTCTGAGGAACTATTATATTGATTTCCATAGTGGCTGTACAAATTTGCACTCCTACCAGCAATGGAGAAGTGGTCCTCTTGCTACACATCCTCACCAGTATGAACTGTCACTTGTGGTATGCTCTTAGTCATCCTGACAGGTATAAGATGAAATCTCAGAGTTGTTTTGATTTGCAGTTCTCTGATTTTCCAGGTTGTTGAATATTTCTTTAAGTGTTTCTCAGTCACTTGAGATTCTTATGTTGAGAATTCTGTTTACATCTGCATCCCATTTTTCAATTGGATTATTTGGTTTGTTGATGTTTAGTTTCTTGAGTTAAATATATATACATACACACACACATATCAGATGTGGAGTACCTTTCCCATTCTGAAGGCTGCCATTTTGTCCTATTAATACTGTCTTACAGAAGCTTCTCAGTTTCATGAGGTCCTATTTATTGATTTTCAGTCTTAGTGTCTGCGCTATTGGTGCTGTGTTCAGGAAGTTGCCTCCTGTGCCAATGTGTTCAAGGCTGTTTCGCACTTTTTCTTTTATGGAATACATTGACTGATTTTTTTTTTTTGTTAAACTGTCCCTGCATCTCTGGGATAAAGTCCATCTTATCATGGTGGATATCTTTTCGATGTATTCTTGGATTCAGTCCCAAGCATTTTATTGTATATTTCTGCATCAGTCTTCACGAGGGAAATTGGCCTGTAATGCTCTTTCTTTCTTATTCTTTGTGTGGTTTGGGTATCAGAGTGACTGTTGCCTCATAAAATGAATTTGTCAATGTTCCTCTGTTTCTATTTTATGGAATAATTTGAGGAGTATTGGTGATACCTCTTTTTGGAAAGTCTGATAGAATTCTGCGACGAAACCCTCTGGTCCAGGGCTTTTTTTTTTTTTTTTTTTTTTTTTTTTTTTTTTTTTTTTTTTTTTTTTTGTTGAAAGAACTTTCAGGACTGCTTGTACTTCCTCTGGTGTTATAAGTCTATTTAAATTGTTTATCTGATCTTGATTTAAATTTAATAAGTGGTGTCTATCAAGAAAATTGTCCATTTCTTTTAGATTTTGTAGAGTATGGTTTTTAAAGTATGATCAAATGATTCTTCTGATTTCCTTGGTTTCTGGTGTTATACTCTCCTTTTCATTTCTGAGTTTGGTAGTTTGGATATTCTTTCTCTGTCTTTTAGTTTGTATAAGTGTTTGTCTGTCTTATTGCTTTTTCTCAAAGAACTAACTCTTTGTTTCATTGATTCTTTTTTTTTTGTTCTCTTTCTTTCTATTTTATTGATTAGAGCCCCCAGTTTATTCTTTCCTGTGGTCTACGCCTCTTTGGTATGCTTGCTTCTTTTTGTCCCAGAGCTTTTAGATGTGCTGTTAAGTACCTAGTGTGAGATCTCTCCAATTTTGTTGACCAAATGATATTTATCTCTGCCTGACATCTAGTGACTTAACTTTTCCCTTCTGATCTTTAGGCAAGCTTTATTTAAACATAAATAAATTTATTAAAACATAAATAAAATATCACTATAATTTTGCTTTCTATATCAGGAATATGAGCATCGTATTTTACCTTAAGGCTGTCTGTGTGAATTTGGGGTGGTGAAGCAGCTTTGCAGACCAGAGATGGTTCTTCGAGAAAAATCAAGTAGGTTCTAATGCCAGTTGAGGAATGGACTTTCAGCAATGGACTTTCCAGCCAGAGTGACTTCAAGCAGGTTGAAAGAGAGCTTCCTTCTTGCATGTCCTTTGTATAAGCTGTCACTAAAAGGTGTGACTCAGAATAAAGGTGGATCTTCTCACTTCAAAAGAAATGGATTAAAAGTAGGTCTTTCCATTTCTTCTTTTTTTATTATAATACTGTTTGGTCTATTAAATAAGGCTTCTTATTAATTAACTCTTTCATCTTAACTTAATCTGTTTCTATTCATCTTTGTATCACTACAAGGCTATGGCTTATTGGAAAAAAATCCTGGGGCATCTTTCTCCTTCGGCAGATACATGACATCTCCCTGACTCTGCCTACTCTCTCTCTATACCTCTTCCAACCTGGCTATATTCTGCCCTGCCATAGGACAAAGCAGCTTTATTTATTAACTAATAAAAGTAACATATACAGAAGGATATCCCACATCATCTTTTTTTTCTGCCTAAATTAAAAAGGGTTTTAATTTTAACATAGTAAATACATATACAAAACAGTTATTAAGCAAAAATTATAGTGACAATATTTACTCCATTTATATTAAAAAATCAAGGAAAATATTCTATCACCCATCCAATCTTTATGAGTCTAAAGTTTTATATCTAACTTATCCTTTATCATAATCAAGGAAGACTATAACTGTAACTATCTGTCTTCAACTCTTCAAAGACCCCAAAAGGATATAATATTACCTAAGTGAATTCCCATTTCAAGTAATTTAATTAAGAAAAAAATTTAATTAAAAAATACAAGTTAACCAAGTATAGCCATTGCAAGTCCACCCTTATCAATTTGACACACAAACATATATTTATGTCATGCTTAATTTCCACACAAAAATAACCATCAGGCCATAATTGTACCTAGCATGATATAAATAGCCCACGTGCAATAGCAAATGCATTATATATTTAACCAGGTCATAATTATGCCTAACAATGTAACTACACCTGAAAAGACATTATAAGTTTTAGAATAGATGGCATTCTTTTAGTATCTCAAAACTTAAATATGATAGCTACTGATATTCTCTTGATTCATGTTCTACTATGAAATAAAGACATCAAGGAAAGAAAACACAGATATCTGTATGAACAGCATTCTTAGCAAACTATGACAGAAACTCTCATGTCAATCATAGCTCTTGTTTCTGCAACTGGTCACATGACCTTAGCTGGTATTTGTATCTGCTTTCCTTGACTACCTAGTCTGTGTTTCCTCAAGAGGTTCAATGTTTTCACAATTTTCCCTCGCAGCAACAGCTCTAAAGTCTTCCATTGGGTCTTTGCAGCCATAATCACCCACACTCCAAGTCAGGGCACCAATGTGAGAATTCTGCCAGCTTCTAAATATATATCACAATTATATATTCCAGGACTGGGGAAATGACCGCTGGACAAGTTCAGGGACCGACTGAACTTACTCTGAGGCAGATATCAGCCAAAACTTCATTAATTCCAAGACCTTCATAAGCCTTTATTTTAACTGGAGGGCCACAATATTTCTTGGCGTCTCCTGGAATCAGCGTCAATTCAGAGTCCTTATCCAATAGATCCCAGAAAATCAGATGGTTTTTGACCCCAGGGTACAGTTACCATTGTAAAATGTATCTCTGGGGATGGACTGGAGAAAGGCTAACAGTAATACCTCCTAGATGTTTTATCTAGGGTCTTCCTCAGGGGAATATGCACATCTCATCATTCAAATGGTTTTGGGTCCATGAACTGTCTCTAGTCTTGAAATTGATTCACGGGCTGAGATTTCTTTTTTGCCACAATCTAATGAAGTTTTTCTTTCATTGGGAATTTTCTTCCACTTATACAGACCAAACAAAGATGCACTAGGCGTCTTATCTATTTCATGTCTGAAGACACCATGATTGGTTAGCTCGTTCTCAAAGGTCTACACAACTCACTTTGCTTGTGCTGCTCATTATAGTCAGGTCATCACGGGCATCGCTGTGTCTCTGCTGCCCATTATGACAACTGCCATTATCTTGCCTTTGGCAAGTCAGGGCTACCACTAGGCCCCTGCTATTTCCTGCTCCAATGCAACAGCCAAGACATTCTTGAGAAGTACAACTGATAGGCTATGATTCTGAGGTATCATTCAGTCACAATAGGAATTGAGATCTCATCCACGAAGGGAGAATGAGGAATCTAAATGCATATTCCTAAGTGAATGCGGATGTAAAATCGCTCTTACCATAAAAGGGGAGAGGGGAGAGTTTATTCTGAGCCCAACATGAGTCACCTGGCCCTAGAGGATTCAGATTGCCCTTAATGGCCTGTTCAGTGGGGGCAGTTACATGTAACTTTTACTTCCAGGACAAAGAAAGTCACAAATCAAGGCTCTTACCTAATTTTGAGGGCCCAAAGGCAGGTGGCTAATGGCAAAGGGGGCAAATTCTAATTATAGGTTTTAGATGCTATCTGATGACGCTCCTAACTTTTCGGTTAGTGGAATCTGGTGGTCCGCTGAGAAAACATGTTTTACATGACAGTCAAGAGGATGCTAAGGTGTTGTCCACAGGGGTGGATAGTGAATGGCTACTCAAGGGACCGAAAGTAGCCCAGATAACCAGCAAGAGTCTGACTGCACACTTGGGAAGTTCTAATCTGCCATCCAGCCTTGTAGAATCTATTACAGCGTGTTGCTTTTGTTTACTGAGGCCTTCAGACACCAGTATTAACAGGCAGATTTCAACAAGTAGGTGGGGAGATCACACATTTGTCAAACGGTACCTTCAACTGTAGAACAAACCCTAGTGTGCATATGAATTTGAGAACCTGTGTGTGTTCATTGACAGCAACACTAGTATAACTCTCGGGGGAAACATGTGGACTCATGTGGGCATGTAGGTACTGGGGCTATATATAGGCACTCTTTACTTCCAGACCCCAAATAAGATTTATTTTAAAATTCACCTCACTTTATAAACATTGACTTCTGGGTCCGGCTGCTCTCTGTTCTCTCCCAGTTCTGCATCTGCATTGCTGTAAGTAAGCAGCCTTTGCTAAAGGCATTGTGTGTTTGTTGGCTGGCCCTTCGCAATCACTGGAGAAAATCTTCAAGGCTGAATGCCGAAGTTTTAAATAGTCCAGATGCTCATGCTCTCAGCACGGATAGGAAGTCCATTTCCTTTTCCACTGGACCCTCACTCTACCCTGAGGGCAAACAGTGAGGAATCCGGGCCTGCGGGTCCTCTCCTCACATCCGTGAAGAACTTACCAGCAGAGTCACCTTCCCACTTCTTGAAGCAACCTTCCTGCCTTACAGTCCCCGTCCATGACTTCAGGAATACAGTCACGTCTGCCCTCTCACACGAATCACGATAGCCACATGTAGAATGTTCCCCTGGATCTGTTCATATCACCATACTAAAAACCCAACTTGTCTTCTTTACAAAAAAAAAAAAAAAGCAAAAAGTATTTTCCAGCCAAAATTAGTGAGACTTTGTCAAAACAAACACACATGGGAAATAATATGAGAACCTATCAAGTCTGGAGCGGTGGCACACACCTTTGAGCTTAGCAGAGGCCGGTGGATCTCTGTGAGTTTGAGGCCAGCCTGGTCTACATGCTGAGACCTTTCCCCAGTCTCTGTGAGGATGAACAACCTGTGATCCATGCAGAACCATTGTTTGTGTCTATATTCTGTGAAATCAACTTTAAGAATAAAATGTATTCATTTTATCATACAATAATTTCAAACGCAAAGAATCAACATTAAGTGTTGTCCACTGGTAGTTGTCACAGAAGCTCTCAGAGTTATCTTGTGGTGGCCAGAATTCTGACTGACATCTTGTGCTGAGGGTTCTACGAGATGGAATGTTCAAAATCCTTGACAGTACTCTTCAGATGCTGTCCTGAACCACTTCCCTGGAAACCTGCCTCACTATCAATTTCTTATTTAATGAATCCTAAGAGCGACACACACCAATCGTTTCCCTGGGCATGGTAGCCTATAGCTGTAGTCCCAGCATTTGAGAGTCGAAGGCAAGAAGATCAGGAGTTCAAGGCAATCCTCAACTACAAAGTAAATTCAAGGCCAGTCTAGGTTACAGGAAACCCTCATTAAAGCAACCTGCCCCAACAAAAGGAATTGACTGAATAGACTGTAAGGGTCCTGGAGATTTGTGGAAGGTGGAAAAGGAACAGGATCTCGTCTTCCTGAGCGAGCGTAGGGGGTGATGTTAAACACATCTCCACTTCTTAGTGAACACAATAAACAAAAGACAAATTAATGTGGGGTCAAGTAATTAAATAATGTAACAGGATACCTGCCCAGAAAATCTCCCAAGAGGCCTGAATGGGTCGAATGGAATCTCTACTAACCACTGACAGGATGTCCCCAGCAGATTAGCCAGGAGCAGCCCAGCCTCCAGCTGGAGTTTTTAAGGAGAAAATGCAGTTGTGACATATACAGAAAGGCAGCACTAGAAGCCTGCAACACGCAAGCCTTGCGTGCAGAAATGAAGAGATAACAGACCCAGGGTCAGACGGTCAGCCTGTAGCTCAGGAGCACACTGTCCAGGCGGCAGTTTTATCTCCTAGAGAATGTCCAGAGACCAGTTTTATCCGAGATCGTTTTAGCCTTAAAAACACTTTCATGAGATGGCAAAACTATAGTTCCATAGTCTACTACATTAACGTTTGTAAATGAACAAAAGTAAGTTTTCAATCTATAAATCTAAGTGTCAGTCGGGCGGTGGTGGCGCACGCCTTTAATCCCAGCACTCGGGAGGCAGAGGCAGGCGGATCTCTGTGAGTTCGAGACCAGCCTGGTCTACAAGAGCTAGTTCCAGGACAGGCTCCAAAACCATAGAGAAACCCTGTCTCGAAAAACCAAAAAGAAAAGAAAAAAAAAATCTAAGTGTCAAGGGATGAGTTCTATTTCGTACTAAAAGCGGGCCAGCGAGATGGTGAAGGTGTTTTCCATCAACCTGGCGACTTGAGTTTGATTTTGGAACCCACATGGGGGAAGTTGAGCACCAACTCCCACAAGGTACACAGCCCCCATAGCCATGCACACAAATAAGTCACAAATGTAAAACAAATTACTAAGTTTAGTTGCTAAGAATGCCTAGTACTCACATGTGAGATGGAATACTTCTCTCCCTTTTACTATGGGTTTCTTACCCGCATACCTTTGTTTGATGTTGTTTTGTGTAGTGATAGCATCAGAATTCCTGATTCCCTTGCCTCAGCCTCCCAGGTGCTGGGCTGTGCCACTGCCTCTGTTGTCCTTAATTTGTTTTTTATGTAAAAGATTTCGATTTGGCTTCTCTCAGGGACCCATCTCTAGGCATGCGTGCTTTACCGGAGGTGGTGTTTAACCTGAAGCACACTTATGGCCTTGGACAAGGAAGTGCGTGACGGGATACCCTTGGTCAAGTGCTGATGCTGGTGATGTATGCCTGAGTTTCCGTGTCTGTTTGACATTGCTGTAAAAATAAGTAACTCCTGAGGGCTGCTTTGAAGTATGGGCAGAAACCTAAGTCTACCTGTGAGCCTCTTCTTCTGGGTATGTCCTCTCAGGCACAAGCGTTCAGGCCACCACTATGTTTTGCTACACTAATTTCACTAATCTCTTCCTTTCTGTCCCTCTGTTACTATCTTTTACATTTTATTTTATTGTTTTAAACCACATTCTAAGCAATTTATTCAGTAGTTGGATACTTCAGGCTGCTTTTGGCCCTTACATCCAGTTCACTTGCTCCAGGCATCCTGTGACCACAATAACAACGGTATAACCTCTTCATCTGCCACACCTCCTGTTGACTCCTTTCTCATTGCTCTCCAGTGCTGGGACTTTACTGTCCTTGTGAACTGAAGTCCAGCACAGTCCAATCACCCAACAGGAGATAAAGGGCTCAGCCTGGAACCAGAAGCCAGAAGGACTGGGTATAGAGGAAGAAACAGATGAGACCTTGGATGGTGGTTGTCAGGAGGACTGCATCCTTCAGGAGCTGTGCCCTGCTCCACGCTGAGGACCAGGTAACCATTCATCAAAGACCCCATTCTCAGAGAAGCAAGCCGTTGCCTTTGACCTCACAGAGTGGTAATTGGCCATCTGTGCTGCCATACTAAATTAGAGGAACATCCAGGCCCCAAATGAGGCAGATGGATAGAAAAACATTATGGTTATAAGGCAGTAAATGGCATTGCCCCCAGGGAGATCCACAGGGAAACCCTCAAGAGTGTTTTCATTTTCTTCAAATATCTACTTCTTCCCTCTTTTTACCCAGTTTGCCCTAGGTACCACGGTGCTAAACACATCCTCAGCTACGAAACAGGGTGAGCAATCGGAACTTCAGTTAGTAGACACCACATGCACTTCAGCATCCTTAAGTGCTTGCAGATCAATATTTGGGCTGCTGGTTATTAGAAAGTAATCACCTTCTTCAGAGATGATCATTGGTTGACACAATTGGAAGGCCACAACACGGCTCCTTTTGGTGGTGTGTCATGACTTCATCCTGGTATGTTACACTTTCAAATTCAGGTTCCTCCATTGTCATTTCAGTCAAAGCCAGAGCTGCACATCAGCTGTTTCCACTTATAAGTGTTGAATGTCATTTATTTTAGCAACAAATGGAAAAAGTCTATTTAGAGAAGATGTCAACCTCTAACTTTTAAGTTCCTTATCAAATATTTTCACTTCAGAAATACTTTTAAAGCCTGGTATGCTGACGTACCTTTGGCATCTCAGCCCTTAGGGGTTGGAGGAGGCAGGAAGATCAGAAGCTCAAGGTCATTCTCAACTACATAACTAATTCCAGGACAGCCTGGCTGTAAGAGACCTTGCCTCAAATTAAAAAAAAAAGAATTTTTAAGAAGGAAAAGTTATAAAAATAACTTAATAGGCACATTTAATGCATTTAATTTTGAAACTATGTAGAGATTAGAATTATTTCCAAAATTTAATCTAAAGGAATCCCCATACACTTAGCTAAACTGTTTGTAAGGTTTACATTTCTTTGTTAACTGCTGTTATTATGAGGGGCCTTGGAGCGCCTGCCATGGCCTGTGTGTGGAGGAGGCAGGAGAGCAACCTCTGTGGAGCCACCAGTTCTTTCCTTTCTCCTTTATATGGGCTTTGATATGTGAACTCAGGTTGTCAGAATTTACCATAAGTGCTTTTACTCACCGAGCCATCTGTGAGTGTGTGCATGTGTGTGTGTGTGTGTGTGTATAGTGTGTGTGTGTCGGTGTGTCTCTGTGTGTTATATAATGGCACATGTGTGCAGGTACCAGCTCTCATGTGTGTACATGCACAGGCCGAAGGAATCCTGCTCTACTTCTCTACACCTTATCTTCTTGTAACTGTCAGGTGTTAAATGAGTTAAGGGTTAAACACAAACCACAACTGAAAGTATTTGGTGTGTGACCCCTGTGTGAGGCAGCCCCCTTCACTTAGTATTCTAAGGGACATGATGACCACAACTGTTCCATTTTTATTCATTTACTTTTTTATTTTTTTCCATGGCAATGGAGGACCAAACCCAGCACCTGGCATATACTAGCAAGCACTGTACAAGTGAGTTATGTTTCCTGCCCCCCATATGTGTTTTAATGGCCTTCATGCTATTGCTTTCGGAATCATAGTAAGCTTATATGAAGCCTCTCTGAATATTAAACATGCAAGTACATATTACATGTACAGTGGTAGGTTGTAAAGACTCTGAGGCTTCAACTGTCTGCTGGAAAGGAAGCGTAGCCATCCTCCTGTCTCAGTCATCCAAGTGCTGGGATTATAGGAGCCAGTCACCATGCCTAGCAGAGAGGACTCTTTTGAAGAAAAGGAATGTAAAATATCAAATTAAACAGGAGAATGTATTTATATTTAGAATATGGTGTGGATGGGAATGCTCTGTGCATATGCCACCAAGTCTGATGATTAATCTCTGGGACGCAGAGGGATGAAGGAGAGAACTGACTCTCAGGATAGCATGAGAGCACATGCATATGTGTACACACACACACACACACACACACACACACACACACACACACACAGACGTTTAAAATGGAAAAGGCCAGGTGTGTTGGCATAGACCTTTAATCCAGCTCTTGGGTGGCAAAGCAGGCAGATTTCAGGCCAGGCAGTGAGCTACAAAATGATACATATTGTCTCAATGCCGTGGGAGCACATTCTGCTGCTTCAGCCAATAGCCTTTAAGATACCAGCCCATTTGGGCGTGGTCTCTTATACCGTAAAAGCAGCAGTAACCATATGCCTGCTCTCTTGCTTCTGGCTCCCACTTCCATCTGCTAGATTCTGTTCCTGTTTGCTCAGAGGACTGTTGTCTAGGACAGTGATCTGTAAGTTTTCCCTTTAAATAAATAACCCTTTTATTGTTCATAATTCTGAATGGTGTGGGATTGTTTTGTGACTTATGTCATCATCTCAAGAAAAAAAAAAGGAAGAAAATGAAAGACAAAAACAAGTGAATGTAAGTTACATAAAAATACAAAATTTAGAAATCAAAAAGTACCACACATTTCAGATTACTAATTAATGAGTTACATGTCATATGATTTTCTCACAGATTTTGTTTTATATTATACATTTTAAACATCTCCTTTTCCTCTTAAAATATTTTAGGATAACAATAACACTTTCTCTTAATTTTTTTTGAGACTGGGTTTCATAATGTATATAGCTCAGGTACTGATCCTGAACTGTCTTTGATTTCCCCTCCTCATCCTCCACAGTGCTGGGATTATAAGCATACACTACTATTCTGTCTAGAAATTGGATTTGTACAGACAGGGCCTCACCATGTAGTACACTGATTTACAGGTAGACAAAAGTTGATCTTGAACTCCAGAGAGCCACCAGTCTGCTTCTGAGTGCTGGGAATAAAGGCATGTACTACTATACCAAGCCATTTTCTTTCTTATGTTTGAGGCACAGTTTCCTGTAGTGCAGACTGGCCTTGAATTTGCTATATAACTGATGATGACCTCAAATTCCCCATTGTGATAAGGTTACATGCCAACCCCAAAGTGAGCAGCTCTCAATAATATTATTTTCAGTGATCAAAAATTCTCCCCTGCCTCGCCCTCCCTCCATCCCTCGCTCCCTAAACTGAGGCAGTCTCCCATAGACTTGGACACACCAAACAGCCTAGTATGACCTTGAATCACACATTCTCCTGCCTCTCCCTACGAAGGAGAGACGTCACAGTCTTTTTCTCAACTTTTGCAACGTGTCTGAACGTCTGAACTTTACAAATAAGGACACAAAGGCACAGAAAGGTTACACAAGTTGCCTAAAGTCAAACTGAAATTTGAAGTAAATAAGTCTGACGCCTTCATCAAGTCTGAGCTAAAACCAAAGGACAAAGCCATCCTGCCGCAGGCTCCAGTGTAAGGATTTCAATTGTGAGCCACCATCACACTTTAGGTGTCTCTTTTCCTTCCCTCCCCCTCGCTCCCTCCCTCTTGTCTCCTTTCCTACCTTCCTTTCTTATTCCCTTCCCACCTTTCTTTCACTTGTTTTTTGAGTAGGGGTATCTTGTACCAGTCTGAATTCTACATAGTAGAAAGTGACCCTGAACCCTGATCCTGTCTTTACTTCCTAAGTGCTGGTGTCAGAGACATAAGCCCAGTATAGGCTTCATTTTTTTATTCTCTTAATTATTCAATTCTTGAGAAGCTACAGTAGCTGAATTTGAAGTATTGGCATGCGTGCTTTTCTTATTCTTGTTGTCTTTTTTTCTTGATGTCAATGGCAGTGTCCCTGTAGCATCACTATGAGGATGGTGCAGTTTGAACTTACAAAGCGCTATCTGAGAAAGACCCTGTCCATCCAGCTGTCTGGAAGTGTTATTGACTCACTAGTGGACAGTTAGTGTTATTTTCTTTGGGCATTGCTTCTGATTAAATGGCTTATTTCCTTTGACCTTTTAATTATGTTCATTTTACCAATAGATTTCCTAATACTGAAAGTTCTTCTTTGGCAAAATCCCTGTGAATCATGGAGAATTAATTTTTTTAATGTCTCCCTATACTACTAAGGAATTGTTCATTAACACTGATACTTTTGGGGAAGATGAATCTCTCCTGGGTTTTATGTGAATTTTTTGTTTGTTTGAGACAAGGTTTTGCTATATAGCCCACATTTACTTGATTCCATGTAGATCTCTGTGGCCTTGAACTCTTTGTAATCCTCCAGCTTCCTCCTTGGGACTGTATTTTAGATCATCTCTGTGTTGACATTTGCTGCTGCAGTTTGATTATGTGTGTGTTGCTTGGATTCTTCTTTGGAGGAAGCAGGAACATATCCCAGCTGATAAAAACAAATTCACACCAAGAGTGTGTCTTAGAATTACTGCACTGGGATGAAACACTATGACCAAAGCAAAGTTGGAAAGGAAAAGGTTTATTTGGCTTATGTTTTTACTCTTTATAATTGTAGGAAGTAAGGACAGAAACTCAGATGGGGCAGGAATCTGGAGTAAGAAGCATATGCAGAGGTTGTAAAAGGGTGCTGCTTACTGACTTGCTCCTCATGACTTACTCAGCCTGCTTTCTCATAAAATCCTGGACCACCAGGCCAGGGATGACACCACCAGAGTGGTCTAGGTCCTCCCCCATCAATCACTAGTTAAGACAATGCCCTACAGACTTGTCTACAACCTGATCTTGTGGAGGCATTTTCTCAATTGAGGCTCCCTCCTCTCTGATGACTCTCTAGCTTATGTCAGTTTAAAATAAAGCTAGCCAGGGCAGGTGATGACACTCACCTAGAATTCAAGCACTCTGGGAACCAAAAGATTACCAGAAATTTGAGACTGGTATGGGCTATGTAGCGAGTTGGAGGCTAGCCAGGATTATACTGTAAGCCTGTCTCAAAAAAAAAAAAATGAAAGAAAGAAAAGAAGGAAGGCGGGAGGGATGGAAGGACAGAGGGAGAAAGAAGGTAAGGGGAGTGGCTGGGGGAGGGGAGAAAGAAAGGCAGGTATTTGTGAGGTCATTTGGAAATTTCCGGGTATATGGAAAACTGAACAGGAAGGAGGTTTCACACTCAATTCATTACCTCTCCTCTCTCTCCCGTCCTGACTGTTCCCCATTCTTGCCCAAGCAATTTTTTGAGCAAAAAGTTGATAAACCGTCTCTGACTTAAAACTCTTTAATGCTTTCAGATGCTCTTAGGAAACCAGGAAGAGAAGTTCTTTAACCATAGTACTAGGGTGATTGAGTTAGAAGGATTATCGGGAGTCCAGGTCAGTTCTGGATATAGGGTGAGAACCTGTCTTAGAAAGAAAAGCAAGGGCCTCAACAGATGGCCCAGGAGTTAAGAGTACATGGCACTCTTGTAGAGGATCTTGCATCTCCCAGGATCCACATGGTAGCTTACAATCTTCCATAACTCTAGTGCTGGGAACTGAACCCAGGTCCTTCTGCAAGATCAGCAAGTGTTCTTAACCTCTGAGTAAGCTTACACCCCCTATTCCTATCCTCTTTTACCCAACAAAGAATTTTTTTCCTTCAGGTATAGTATAAACAAGCAAGGAAACATTAATTGGAACTCCCATGTCATTGTATACTTTTCATTTTTTAAAAGAATATTCTTATTTTTATGTGTGTATGTAGGTGCACCTACATGTAAGTACATATACCATGTGTTTGTCTGCTAGAGAGAATGTCAGATCCCCTGGAACTGGAATTACAAGCAACTGTGGCTCCGTATAGCTGCCGCGAATTGAACCAGGTTCTCTGCAAGAACAGTAAGCACTCTTTATGGCTGAGCCATCTGTCTATCCCTGTATACTTTCTTTAACGGACCCATGGTAGTTGTACTTTACACTTAACTATCTGAATACTTACATAAGTGACGTATCTACAACTAGAATGCATGCTTCATTAAATAGACCCTCCTCAGGCTAATACAGAATTCTGTAGGTATTCAAAGTTGGTCTCAAATTCATTGCTGTCCTCCTGCCTTAGCCTCCCCGGTGCCAGGTTTGTAGAAACCTCCCCATGCACATTCTTAACATTTTATTGTTAATATAATGCTTTTACCATGTTTATACGAGTGAATACAAAATAATGGATACTCGGCAACTTGAATTGTTCATAATTACTACACACTTCAGTGATTACAGATAGTAAACTTTCCCTGCACAGAGATAAAATCTCACTGAAAGAAGCTGAGCTGTAGAAGCTTACGTTTGGAAACTACATCTGCGGTAAGATCATCGGAAAAGACATGATTCACTACAGTTTAAATGGTCTATATTTGGAAGTCCGGTCTTGAGAAATAAGCAAACAGCGGTGGCCCTTAAAAAAAGATATCAAGTGTTTTCTGCAATGCTGTATATTTCCACTCTACTGGCCGCATGTATCATTCATCAGAACCAAAAATTTTATGGTTCCGAAGCACATCGTTGCCAAAATTGCTTTAACAGTGAAGACAGTTTCAGTGAGAACATGCCATTGTTGCAGACAAAGTGAGTGTGTAGATGTCACGTGAAGACTGAAAAGCTTCAGGCAGACTTAAGATTGGAGACTGTCTCTCTGGTAGTCATCTTTAGCTTAGGAAGAATATCTATCGTTGCAGTGAGGGCTTGTTATCAGTGTTGACCGAGCTCCCTTCCCATCATTCAGGGTTACAGAAACCAGGTTTGAAGCTCTGTATGTGATGCTGGTGGTGCTGAGCCAGAGTTTTCCATCTCTGCCTTTTCTTCACTTCCCTAGTTAATGAGCATCTGGGCTGAGCCAATTTCTTCACTCCTCATAATTCCTCATCATTTCTGTTGTATACAGAGGTCCTAGAAGTAGTGGGTTTGGGGAAACAGGGTAAAAGTTTTTTTTTTTTTTTAAATAAATCTTGAAGGTGTTTTTGATGTAACATCTCTATCTCCAGTCATTAGAATGCATCTACTTGATTGTTTTGCTCCAGTTCTGTTTCTAGGATAATATCTGACTGTCTGTATCACCCAGACAGTTGGGGACTCAAGTCCGCCTGTGTGAAGTTAGCATCTCTGCCTCCTGGGTAGAGAACGGGGGCAGAATCGGAGGCCTCACATTCTGGCTTCACAGCTCTGGGATACACTGGTTTTGTGTCTGGATTTTAGCTTTCTCCCTTTTAATGCATAGGATGATACATTAGATAAGAGGAGTTTTTTTTTTAAAGAAAAAAAGAGGTCTAATGATAATCAGAGCATGTGACATGAAATATACTGTAAATATAAGTTGGTTGGAGCTAAATGGATCTGTAAGTCCATGAAATCTGCATTTGGTTAATTCTCATTCATTTGGACATTAGTGAGTAAGGCATTGCCATTACACTGCATTGCATTGCACAATATGATAAACCCAAACAACAGGCTCTGAATACACAAATCCAGTTTTGCAGGCATTACTCTAGTACAGGAATAGAAACAGGAGCTGAGGATATAGCTCAGTGGTTAGTGTCTGCTCAGTGTACACTGTGGTTTGATCTTTGGCACCATCTAAATCATACCTGGTAGTACACTCCTCTGCATAGAGGCAGAGAAATCAGAAGATCAAAATCATCTCCAGCATCATAGGATGGTCAAGGCCAGTTAGTTAAGACTCCGTATAAACAAATCAAAACAAAATAAAAAATGAAAAATACTTACATGTGTGCACACATGTTTTGGTTTAGTTTTAGTTTATTTCAGAGTTTCCCATTCTTTGACCAACACACATTTCTTAGGATGAAAGCAGGCAGATTAAATGAATGTTTAAATCAATCATTAAAAGCCATTCACTGGTCAGCTAGCCAGGCAAGACTGAACATCTGTAATCCCAGAATGTAGGAAGCTGGGTCGAGAGGATCACTCTGAGTTCTAAGCCCTTCTGAGCAACAGTGGGAAGACTTGCTGTTAAAATGTAGAGCAAATAGAAACGACAGCAACAAAACCAACAAATCACCATAAATCATTCACTTTCAAAGAGTTAAACACTATCTAATACATATTGCAAAATGATAATTTAAAATTCCTGTTGTGTGCTGAAATAAGGAGAGGCAAGGGTGCTTTATCTGTGGCAACATTTGCTGCCTGTTAAAAGCAGAAACCACATCCTTCCTAGATAGTGAATGCAGAAGGAAGCGAGCTGGGAAGGGGACGGTCAGTAAATATTTTCTATTAGTTGTTAAAGTTACAACACTATGATATCTGATAGAGGGGCATCGTTCATTAAGGTTACAATTTATTGCTTGGTTAAGAGTGCTTGGTGCTCTTCCAAATGATGCAATTTCAGCTCCCAGTACCCACCTCGGCTGGCACACAACTGCCAGCGACTCCAGTGCAGGCACATACATGCACATTCCTGCACACACACACACACACACACACACACACACACACACTCTGTAGTAAATCTTATAAAGAAAATGTCTGATGTGGTGGCATCCCCCTTCAGTTCTAGCACTCAACAGACAGATCTCTGCAAGTTCCAAGCTAGTTAGGTCTAAAAAGTGGGACTCTCAAAGAACAAAGAAGAGATTCATATTGTGAACTGTTCGGTTAAAGGACCAGTTTAATCGTCATAAATGGTTGCTATCCCCCATAAAGAAAGCTGAGTTTGTCACCATTCCCAAGAATCCAATATGCTCATGAAGTTTAGAGCTCTGAAATGTGTGAAGAAACTTCTCCTTTAAGGACCAAATCCTCTTAGCAACTGTATCAGGCAGGGTTCTCTAGAGGAACAGAACTGGTAGAACACACACACACACACACACACACACACACACACACACACACACACACACACAAAGGGGTATGCCTCGCAAGCTGAAGTTCAGCTAGTCCAGCAATGCCTGTCTACCAATGGAGGGTCCACGAATCCAGCAGCTGTTCAGTCCACAAGACTGGATGTCTCAGCTGTTCTTTGGTACAACAGGGACCCCAAAGAAGGAGGCTCTAATGCCAGTGAAGGAATGAACTTGCCAGCAAGAGCAAGGACAAGCAGGCAAAGAGCAAAGCTTCTTTCTTCCATATTCTCTATACCGGCTGCCACCAGAAGGTGTGGCTCAGGTTAAAGGTGGGGCTTCTCACCTTGAAAGATCTGGATTAAAAGCGGGTTTTCCCACTCCAGTGTGAGCCCAACGCCTTGGGTTTTAGTTAACTCCATATGTCGTCAAGTTGACAACCAAGACTAGCCATCGCACCTACAGAGCATACAAACTTGGTAACCATCTGCAACTCCAGCTCCAGGGGATTTGACGCCTCTGTCATTCGTGATCACCCTGCACTCTTATGTACAAATACTTAAAGTAGCCTCACACTCCTGCACATAAATAAAAACAACTCTTTTGAAAAAGACCTATATGACATAGGAAAACTAACTTATAAAATAGTAGTTTTGAGATGCTCACTGTGGCATACACCTGTATGGAATTCCAGCACTTGGGATGCATTAAGATTATAAAAAATGTGGGGGCAGCCTGGTCTACAGAGAGCTGAAGGCTAGCCAAACCTATACAGTGGTTGTGCTTAAAAACATGAATTCAGAACGAAAAGTGACTTTCGCTGTGTATGATGTTCATTTATTAACACATTAATGGATTGGTACAAAATCCGGCCATGCCCTGTGATTGTTTAGTATGGTGAGAATTATTTTTTACAGGCTACGAAGTTGAGATGGGGGTCTTACTGGCAAGCCTGGAACCAGGTAGTCTCAGTTGACCTTAAACTTTTGGTGCTTTTTCTGTCCCTCCGTATTCTGCAGTGGGATTGCGGGAGTGCACAAATCGTCACACCTTGTAAAAGAGCTGGCTTTGCATTGGCTCTGCCAGGCCATTAACTGATTATAGGGGGTGCGTACAGGTCTGGGAATCAGTGTGCAGAGGTGGTGGTGGGGACACTGCCAGCTTTTAAAAGCTGCCGCCTAGCACATGCGCACAGGGGTTGGCATGACTATGTCACACGCTGATGATGAAGATGACGGTCGACTCACGCATGTGTGCAAGGGTTTAGCTGAGTCATACGTGGATGTAACCATGCACGCACACATGTGGGTCATGCAGGGTCCCTTTAACATTTAGGCATCTCACCCGAGGGCCCATCTGCACATGCGCTCGCCTTTAGAACCCGTAAGTGCAGCCTTATCTGTGGCTGATTAATTATACCCAAGATACCTTTGTCCCCTTTTCTCACAGAGAAGACATCATTTACAACTAGGAAACAGGCACTCCAGACTCGGAATCTTGATCATGGACTTCTCCACTTCTCCAGAAGTAAAAGGCGTAACTTGCTATTTCTCCTGGTTTGTTTTGTCAACTTGGCAAAGGCTAAAGTCATCTGAGAAGAAAAATATTAATTGGAAAATGCTTCTATCAGATGGCGTATAGAAAAGTCTGTGGAGGAATTTTCTTGTGTGGGACCCAGCCCAGTGAGTGCAGTGCCATGCCTGGGCCACTGGTCCTGGGGTGTATAAGAAAGCCAATAAGCATTTTTCCTCCAGGGCCTCTGATTCAGTTCCTGTCGCCAGGTTCCTGCCTTGAATCCCTGCCCTGACTTCCCTTCATGATGGAGTATAAACTGTAAGGTGAAATAAACCTTTTCCTCCTCAAGTCGCTTTTGGTCATGTTTATCATGTCACTGGATACCAAAGTAAGCTAAGAGCCTGTTTTTTTCCTAGCTTCTCTGTGATACTGTTATAACAACTCAAGTGGACTATGGAATACACCAAGGACCCGGGTTTATGTCTTCATATCTTCACTCCACTGAACTGGTTTTAGCATTCGGTCTATCTATCTCCAATTTTAACTCATTTATCTTTTTGATATACCTCTTGCCTCCATATCCCAAAGTGGAAGTTGACAGAGTGAGTAAAAACCTTGGGATACACCTCTTATCAATAGAGAAAATATTTCATACGTTGTTGGTTTTGTTATTGGCTGGAGATATGTTCTCACTCTGGAGCTTAGTGTTGCCACAAACTCGTGGAAATTCTCCTGCCTCACAGTCCTGAGTGCTAGGATGACAGATGTGAGCCAGCACATCTATCCGTTTGCTGACTTTCTGATTGTGGAAAGGTTTCCCCCTTCTTCCTTCCTTCCCTCTTTGTCTGTCTGTCTTTCTTTCTATTTTTCAGAGATAATCTACCACTCTGTAGCCCAGGCTGGTCTTGAATGCCCAAATCTCCTTTCTCAGTTTTACGTTTACAGGCATGTTACATGGTATCTGGCGGAGAATATTTCTTTTAGGATGACATTTATTCTTTCTAAGACAAAGGGCCATCTGGAAAATTTGTTTATTATGAAGTTATAAAACAGGAAATCCCTAAGCATTATTATGTTCTTTCCACTTGACAGCAAAAGACCTGAAATGTACACTAACCCCTTTATCCTGTTTGTCAACAATCCAATGTGAACTAGAAAATATGTGAATTTCTTGACTGAGTTACTTAGGTTCTTGATTTTGGAGTTTTGATTTTTATCCTTTGGAGAAGGCTGTCATTCCCATATGTAGGCTCCTAAACAGCTTTACCCCGCTTAGTTCCGGCATCAGAGGCACGCACTACCATATCAGTTAAGGTTCCTGAAATGGCATACTGCTGAATTCATATGTATCAGATTCTTACTTACGAATTCATATGGAGATGTTATACCTTTATTACAGGTTAGTTTTCCTGACTGTTCTTTGATCTGATCCCACTAAATATCATTCATTGAGTAGTTATTTTGGATGATCCCTTACAAGGCTTCCTGTCCATTTTAAGCTTCTCTTTATAGTGTCAGAATTATTCATTACAAGTAACTATGAAGGAGTGTTTGTCATTTATGATGACAAAGTGGCCCAACATTGGAAAATGCAGATCTAGCCTTTCATCTGTTCCTCTAAACTATTGAATAGCCTCCATGTGCCAGGCTCTCCTCTCAGGGGTGATTTGGAGACATAATGGGTGATTGGAAGTATTGTCAGAACTTCCAGAACAGTATGACTGACACTCTTGTAGACAAAAGCCATAAATTAGGACAAGAGTATTGGGGGGCTGATTTGACCATCAAATATAAATAGGATTAGCTAATATGCCTGTGAGAGTGGGTTCCTTAATGTATAGCAGCAGAATCTAGCCTTTGAGTAACGTTTGTCTCATATAGAAGAATACATGATGAAAACTATTAGTATTCATAATATATAAAGAATTTCCAGGTGCCAAGAAGATAAGCAACAGTGAAATCAATCTATGGGTGATATAAACAAGACATTTCATGGAAAAAAGGCATAAGATTATACATAAAATTATTCTAACTTATAAATGTATTGCTCTTATTTCATATTCACCTGTTTGTTAAAAGTGCAAAAGTTAAAATACTTTGAGGGCAAGGGTCTAGTACAAACCTGTTTCATATTAAGTATCTTGTTTCTTTAATTCAGTAGTGGTTTGTTTATGAGTCTGTTTTGTAGCCTAGGCTGGCTTCAGCCTTACTGTGTAGTGGAGGATGACCTTGAACTCCTGATCTTCCCGCCTCTACCTCCCAAGCACTGGGACTATAGGTTTGTTCTACATACTCAGCCCTTGCCCTTTTTAATGTCAGTAAAAGATACTGAAACTTTGAGAGGCAATGCAGACTTATGCTTAAGCGTATGAAAATACTCTCACTGGGAGGTGCACTGTTCACTAGATTTTTCCACAAGAGCAAGCTCTATCTCTGTTTTATATTTGTTTTTTCAGGTTTTATCCTTAAGATTTGGTACTATTCTTATAGACACGGAATGGTTACCCTTTGTCGAATGTGTAATTCACAAACATCAACTGTGGGTGAAAACATGATTTTACACATTTTGAATGACAATTCATTATCTCAGTGAAGAGGCTCATCTGTATTTTTCCGTCCTTATTTGAATGTGGTGAAAGCTTGTAAAATGGAAAATTCCAGATCTTGAGAATGTGTTTATTTAAAGATCGTTTCACTAATAAAATCATGTGCTTTTAGTAATGTTAGTTATAAATTTATTCTACTGGCATCTTCTGCTTCTTAATTTGTTAATGGTGGCGAGTAAGTTAGAGATTTACACTCTGAATGGCACCATACATCATATCCCAGCAAGCACTGGGGAGATTGAGACAGGAAGACATTGAATTTGAGGTCATCCCGGACCTTCATAACTCTGTCTCAATAAAAGAAATCCAAAACCAGATTAGCAGTGAATGTGGCGGTAACTGACTAATACAGATCCCCATAGTCTCACTCATTATACTCTTGATTTCCTCACTGTGGGAGAGTTGCTTCAGCATTGGGTTCTGTCTCACTTCCTGCCTTGCCTCAGCTCCAACAGGAATTTGCTTAAGGTTTATTGGTCTTCTCTTTCTTGCATTTAAGAATCTTTCTGTTTGCTTGATTTTGAGATGTTTGGGCTAGTTTGGTACTCACTCCCTAACCCAGCCTCAGATTCTGCGCAATCCTCCTGTCTCAGCCTCCTCAATGCTAGGATTATAGGAGCTTTCCACCACTTCAAGCAATCCCAGGGAGGAATCTATGACTTCTCAAGTCTCTACAAACACACACACAAGCTTATTTATATAATTTTGATTATGAAAAGAGCTTGGTTACTGAATGTTTATCATTTTAGTTCTTTTGGAGGCAAGGTCCTTGGTATATTTTCCTCGACGCCAGGGGATTTACTCTGGGGCCCAGCCTGGCCTTGAGCTAGCAGCAATACTCCTGCATCTGCCTCCTGAGTCCTGAGAAAATAGCAGGACACCATCATACTTTGCTTAATAGGGGTGTGAAATTGCTTTTGAAGCCTTGAAGAAGTCACTACAAGAAATAAATTATCCTCAACCGTAAGTGGAAATTTGCCTTTAATACTTCTTTTCTCAGCGTCCTTCCCCTGAGTTAGTGTTTCAGATCTCTTGGGCGATTGGCCAAGAACTAAAGGGATTTTATCCCCTAGCTTTTCCTTGCCATTAAAAAAAAAAACCATGTAATAAAAGTCTTACGGGAGTCAAATGTAAATTTCCAGTTTGTTCCCTGGTTTATGATGCATCCTCTGAGACATTTGTTTGACGTTATTCAGTGCTCTTTCATCTACCCCCAACTAATTCAACTATCTTCATTCTTTAAAAATTCAATTAAAATGTCAAATTTTTATGTTCTCTTAGCATGTTCCCCCTTCTTTTGACACCCTTTTTCGAGACTGTCTCAGGCTCTCCTCAGACTTGCTAGTCAAGAATGGCTTTGAACTTCCTGATTATTCTGTCTTCACCTCATTAATGCTCCTGTGTTGGACACTGAGTGCAGAGTTTGGCAAGTACCCTACAAACTAAGATATATCCCTAGTCCATCAATAGATTATTGTTAAATGTTCTGTTGGAGTTTTATTTTTTTGTGACAAGATCATGCTATATAGCCTGGAATGCCATATGTAGCCCCAGTGGGGTCTTCACTCAACCCTCCCTTGATCCTCTTGTGTCAGCCTCCTGAGTGCTGAGAATCGCAACTCTTTCCCACCACATATGGTTAATATTCTGTATTAGAGACCAATATAAAGCTGAATTGTGGCAATTAACTTTGTGGCAGAGACAAGAAAGAATTGAAAGAAGACAGCACTAGGTCTGGGTAATTGATGCCCAAACTGTATTAACAGAGACTGTATTAATAGTGAATTTACAGGAGTAGAGATAAGAAATGAAGGAAGGTTCTAGGATGACATGAACCAGGAAATGTTGTTTTGTGTAATTTACCCATTATTCAATAGACTAGATATAGGAGAAAAACTCACTTTCAGTTTGCAGAAAACAAAGAAGTTTCAAAACATATGCTACTGTGTGAAGTAACATAAGTTATAATGTCCATACCATATGTTCTCTGTGTGTTATGGACTTATGCATACTGTGTGGGAATGTTGTAGAAAAAGCTGAACAGCCAATAGCGAGACCGGAGGCATATCCTGGACTTCCGGGCAGAGAGAGAACTCTGGGAAGAAGAAAGGCAGGATTCGACAGGTAGACATGGAGGAAAATAGCAGGTGTAGGATGGAAGAAAGATAAGCCATGTAGCAGAACATAGATTAATATAAATGGGTTAAATTATAAGAGCTACTGGTGGAACAAGCCCAAACTAAGACCAAACCTTCATAATTAATAATGTCTCCTGTTATTTGTGGGTTGGTGGTACCAATGGAAATGTACTACTACAGCTACTTCTTTAAGTAAGGTATATAAAGCTTATTTTGTGCATACACTGAGTTTCATTTTACACTTTCTTGTTTGGTTTGTTTTTGTTTTTGGAGACAATGTCTTACACTGTAAGTCAGGCTATCGGCAAACTCTCCGTGAAGCCCATGCTGGCCTTGAGCCCACAGTGGTCCTCTTATATCAAACCTCCTGAGTGCTAGGGTTGTAGGAATGAGCTCTCATGCTGGACTATATAATGTTTCTTAATTTTAGAGAGTTTCCTTTCTACAAGAACATTTTACCATTACATCGGTGATTTCACCAAGTATTCCAAATAAAAGACAGAGAACAATATACTGGGTAAAGCTGTACATAAAAATCTATTATGTTCTACTTGTAATAGAAATGATTACGACAGCTAAGTTTCTGTTTGTGTGTAATTCCATTGCTCAATGGTGATGTGAGGTTCAGGAGTTCAAGTTTATTCTTTGTTGTACAGAAAATTCGAGACTTTTCTCAATTGTCCTATCAAACAAACTCCAAAACAAATTAATTTTGAATGTTCTTAGGAACATGCTTTATAATGTGTAAAGCAAAAATTTCCAAGGGTAAATATGCAATGTACATTTATAGAAAGAAAATCTAAGGTAACTGCAATAACAAAAAATAGGGATAATTTTAAAAGATAGAGAAGATTTGAAGATTAAAATCAAATTTTACTCTGGAACTCAGTGACAGCCACCTGTAACCCTTAAGTTGGGAGTCTGAGGCATGAGGAGCTGAACTTCTAGGCTCCAAATGAACTTCTGGGCTATAAAATGAGAACGACCCCATGACAAGATGTCTCTCAGTTTTACATGTACAATACATCACCTAATATTTGTAGCACACACACTTTTCTACTATCGAGGGAGCTATTTTACCTTGTTTTCAGACAGGATCTTACCATGTATGTCAGGCTAGTTTGGAACATACTGTGTATCCTAGGCTGACCCCAAACTCATAATTCCTGTTTTAGCCTAGTAGGATCTAGAATCACAGACGTGTAACACTACACCTGGCCTGGTATATATTTGGATTTAAATCTCTGAGGACAGACTCCAGGGTCCTACATATGTGAGACATGGTACTTCTCCACTGGGCTATAACCCAGTCCTTTTTTGTGTTTTGTTTTGAGACAAGTTGTCACAGAGTATCTACTCTGGCCTTGAACTTGGTAGCCCAAGCTGGTATTGAACTTGTATCCTCTTGCATTTACTTCTCTGTTTACTTGCTTTAGAGACAAGTTCTCCATCTTTATTCGAAAAGAATTCTAGAGAGAAGCAAACATCAGTAATGAAACCAGACATTTTACATTCAAGTAATTAAAAACACATAGTGCTTTGGATGTAAACATTTGAGTTATCTGCTACTTAATTCTGTTTTGGTAGCATTTGGGGACATAAAAGATGTAATGATGAGCCACAGGGATTTTAACAGATTCAACTCCAGACTGGACAAACATATAAAGCTGGTGATTGAGTGCTGGGTGTGGTAGCACAGGCTGGAATCCTAGCATCTTGGATCTGGAGGCAGGATTGGGAACTCAAGGACAATCTTGGGTTACATAGTAAACTGAAGACCAATTTGGCATGCCTGAGACCCTCTTTCAAAAGACCCAGTCTGAACCAAACAGCAATGAGGAGAAGAGAAACCACGTCACACTCCTTGGTTGGGAATTATCTTTTTATTTTCCACTGTTTCAAAAGCAATAGGACAGGAGTAGGGTGTGATGAGGATCGAGAGTTAACATAGGGAAACACTGACAGATAATAAGCTCTCAATAACTTGTTCTGAGTATTTTTTTTGCCTGTTTTACCATGTAGAAAATAATCCCAGTCAACCTGTAAAAGTTTAAATCATTTTCTATGCCTGGATGATAGACCACAGCATGGATGCACCATTGTACAGAATACCCTGTGTTGATGGAAATATTAAATTATTCACATTGTAGCACTGCTCATGCCAAGGGTTACCATGATGCATAGACTGAATCATGGAGACGAGTTTTGTCATGTAGGTACAGCATGATTTAGAATAATTGGAGTATGAATGTATTTTTGGCAAGCCAAGGAAATTTTGGAAGCTCCCAACCACACCTAACATGGCACATTTTGGATGATTTTTTTGTGACAGTCCCTTTATTTCTGTTTTGCATGGTGTAAAACCAGTGGGTGGTGGGCTGGCATGGGAGGGATGGTTATATTTATTGGACTAGAGACTTTTATGTCTTTACTTCCCAGCTATGTCTAAATTTCTTTGGTTGAATTTGGGGTAGTAAGCTTTTTTCTCTCATTTATTTATTATTTTTTATCTATTGCTTAGATTTAAAATATGTTTATATAATTGATTCCTGGCCCAAGCATGTCTTCCAGATCTCTGTATAATATTCTTGCCAATATGGAATGTTTAATCATTTCACAATATCCCTTGTCCTGGCTTATATTGTTCTTTCTCCCATAGCTGCTTATGCTCAGCTCCAGTCCCTGCTGGATACCACCATCCTCATAGCTTCATCGTTTCCCTGGTCCTCTCAGTGGCAATCTCAACTCACTCTATACACCGTGGCTGTATTCCTTCCATGATTTCACATGCGTGACACATGGATTTTGAGACAGAATCCTATGTTGGACATAAGCTTGTTTAAACAAAGCCTCTCCAGCACCCTGCCTTGATGCGTGTGTGTTTGGTGATATTGTTTTAAGAAACGAATGAGGAAAATGAAACAAGGAGACAAGGCGATTGTGCTGTAAGTTCATGGGAACTCAGGTAGGAGGAACATGACTGTCCTTCTGGTGATGAACCCACAGCTCATTAGCTGTGGACACTGGTAACCATGGAAAGTGTGAGTGGTTATTGGAATTTTAGAAGTATAAAAACCCTCAAGTTCATCATATTGGTCAGAGTTCACTAAACAAACAGAGCCGTGTGTGTGTGTGTGTGTGTGTGTGTGTGTGTGTGTGTGTGTGAGTGAGTGTTTTAAGAGATTTATGTGCAGGCTATGGTTCAAGTAATCCAATGATGACTGTCTCCTGACAGAAAAGCCATGGGCCTGGAGCTGTCTCGTTTGTTCCACTCTGCTGTTGGAGTCCTGGTGGTTCCTTAACAACAGCTGGTCTTCCTTCTCCATTGGAATCCTGAAGAAGTGGGTTCTAATAGCAGTGAAGGAATGGCTCAGCAGCAGAACAGATAAACTGCCAGGGAGAGTGAAGGCAAACAGGCCCAAAGCAAAGTTTTCTTCTTCCACAACCTCTCATGTGGACTGCCACCGCCAGAAAGAAGGTGAGGATCAGGTTTTCAGTGGGTCTTCCAACTTCAAATGTGCCAGTCAGGAAAATACCTCAAAGCCAGGCACAGCTGCACAGTTGCTCAAGTATAGTTGATTACAGATGTAGTCAAACTTATAGCCAACCCAGATTAGCCATCATATTAATTTAGCTTAGAGAACAAGATGTTAAGTATGTGCATTTGACGTATATTAATTATTCCACACACATACCCTTATTCATATTTAAGAGGAAAAAATATAGAGGTAAACCAGTCTGCGAAGGTGTTGTGAAATAATTCTTCAATTCTTGAATCTTCCTAAGATCATTCATTTAGTGTTTTTTATATATTTGATATATTTTTAGTCATGGATCTTATTTACAATGATACTTGCTGCATATCTAAAGCAGTTGGTGAGTACTGTCTCCATTTTGGTGTATACCCTTGTCCATCCACTTTTCTTTCATTCTCTCCTCCCTTCTCACCCTCCTTCTCTCTCTCTCTTTGTGCTTTTCCAGCATGATCTTGCAGTGTGATCTAGGCTGGCCTTCACCCAGCAATGCCTCTGCTTCTGAGTGATGGGATTTCAGGTGTGTGCAGCTGTGTCTATGTATTTCTTTTATAAAATAGTAATGTAATGTCTACTTAATTATATAAATATTGGAAGAAGACCTTTGTACTAAAACAAGTGTTTTACATTTGCCTTTTTAAAACTGATTTCTATATAAAAGGGAAAAGAACAGAAAATTAGGAGGCTTTTATTAATTACACAAACTCAGAGGAATAAATCTTTTGAGTAGCAATGATTAATTTGATGGATGCCATCTAGTTAAAGTCACTCACACTGAAGTATAAAGTGTCATGCCAGACTGTAAAGTACTTGAACAAAGATGCCCACATCCATCTGAATTCTTGGCTCCAGGTATGAAATTGGCATTCAGTAAGCATCTGTTGAATCAGTGAAGCATGAGTAAAGAAAAAGAAAGAATAGATTCTTAGAATTCCTACTGATTCTAGAATTGGAAGGGGCATGTCTGGTAATTAAACACAACAAGCCCTTTGACTGGAGTCTCAGTTCAGGATGTAACAGGGTCTGCTTCAGTGAATTTCCCAGGGACCTTTTATGGGTCATGACTTTTCTTAAATAGACAGAAGCTTCACTTTTGCTGTTTCTCTACCATTCACTCTCACCTCACCTCTCTAGTTGCTTAGACACTGTTGTTCTACCTAAGCGTAATGTGACTTTAGGTCACTGATAACTTAGATGGCCACCCCAAGGTGATTCACAGCAATGTGCTTCAGCTGGGTGATCCATCCTACAGAACCCTTCTCTAGTTGGGACGCCTGTAAATGGAGATGGAGTTTTTGTCTCCCAGTTGCCTAGACCTGAATAATTGCACAAAACTACATAATTACAACACTGTTTGGCCAACGGCTTGGGCATATTCCTAGCTAGCTCTTACATCTTACATTAACCTATTTATATTATTTTATATTTTACCACAAGACTCATGGTTTGTTACCACTTGGGTGGCTACATGGCATCTGCCTGACTCCACCTTCTTTCCCCCTGCATTTAGTTTAGTTTTCCCACTTACCTATATTCTGCTCTGCCATAGGCCAAAGCAGCTTCTTTATTAACCAATGGTGATAAAACATATTCATAGCATACAGAGGGGAAGCCCACATTAGATGTCCACTTTTGTCTAGAATGTGAACCTCTTTTAAAAAATAGGTGTTGGGCTGGAGAGATGGCTCAGTGGTTAAGAGCATTGCCTGCTCTTCCAAAGGTCCTGAGTTCAATTCCCAGCAACCACATGGTGGCTCACAACCATCTGTAAAGAGGTCTGGAGCCCTCTTCTGGCCTTCAGGCATACAGACAGAATATTGTATACATAATAAATAAATAAATAAATATAAAAAAATAGGTGTTATGACAATTGGACAGAACAATTTATTTATTGCATATAAAAATTACCTTTAAAATACTCACCTTAATATGGAAGTCTCCTAAGTTTTGCTAAAAATTCTTAGTATCATTAGGGAACAGTTGTCATCTATTGTTTGACACTACTGGCCACCTGTTGTTCACACAGTAAATCCTATATTGTGCAGGAGAAAATTCTGTACTTAAAGAATTCAAGGAAATGATGTAACATATTTAAAAGAAACAAATTTACTTTATTTTAATTAATTAATCAACTTATGTATTTAT